>NC_060954.1:7258769-7260646 GCF_022045245.1 Lucilia cuprina
GAACAGAACTAGAACAGAACTAGAACAGAACTAGAACAGAACTAGAACAGAACTAGAACAGAACTAGAACAGAACTAGAACAGAACTAGAACTGAGCTAGAACTGAACTAGAACAGAACTACAACAGAACTAGAACATAACTGCAATAGAACTAAAACATAACTACAACAGAACTAGAACAGAACATAACTGGAACAGAACTAGAACAGAACATAACTGGAACAGAACTAGAACAGAACATAACTGGAACAGAACTAGAACAGAACTAGAACAGAACTAAAACAGAACTAGAACAGAGCTAGAACAGAACTAGAACAGAACTAGAACAGAACTAGAACAGAACTAGAACAGAACTAGAACAGAACTAGAACAGAACTAGAACAGAACTAGAACAGAACTAGAACAGAACTAGAACAGAACTAGAACAGAACTAGAACAGAACTAGAACAGAACTAGAACAGAACTAGAACAGAACTAGAACAGAACTAGAATAGGACTGGAACAGAACTAGAACAAAACTTAAACAGAACTAGAACAAAAGTGCAACGGAACTAATGTAGAAATAAAACATAACTGAACTAGAACATAACGGGAACAGAACTAATACAGAGCTTGAGTTTGAAATCAAACCCAACAAACGAACCAAGTAGCAGTTTTATAGGAAATTAATTAAGCTCCTATTTAAAACATCAAATAAAGAGAAAGTTTTCATGTCAAATCTATTTAAAATAACACCGTTTTTAGCTTTTAATAACTTCCATCAAAATTTCCAAAATAACCCTTTGACCCTCTCAATATCACCATTTTCAAATCGATCAATGTATTTTTTTTTTTGCTTTGAACATGGTTATAATAAATAATGTCATTTAAATTAAAAGACCATCAATTTTTATTACTTTTCCATTTTCTAGCAATATTTAACCATTTGTTGTAATACATTCCTACATTTCTGTCCCTCCCAAAGCATTGCTTCCGTCTGTCTTTTTTGGTTGTAGAATAAAAAAACACAACACATTTACAAAACAATTTACATCACCCGGGTGATGTTTATTTTCATTTACCGTGTGGCATGTGACCCAATATTTTGGTACAAAAGAAAAAGACCCTAAAAATTACGAAAAAAAGTGAAAAACACACACACATATATATATATACAATTTATATGCGTACAACAGCTTCAAAGGGAGTTGTTTTTTCATTCGAACCAAAACATTTTGTGTTTTCTTTTATTTTACCACCTTTTAACTGATTTTTATTTCATTTCTAGTCAAAATACGAAAAAGAGTCCAAAACGAATGAATACCTTTTTTCTTGTTGTTATATGGATGCTTTGGGTATCTTTCTGTTAACAAACTTTAGTTGTTTTTTTTTTATTTTTTAGGGACAATTTGAAAATGCTGTTGTTGTTTTGGGTTGATTTGAAAAAAAAATTGAATGTCTGTTTAGACAATGTGATGCGTATAGCTGCCACCTGATGTTAAATTGTGGTTAAATGTACCATTAATGTGCTATTTGGGTGAGTGTATGTGTCTGTCCAGTGTTTTTTACTCCGTTAACTCTAGTTGTAAGTTTTTTTTATTTGTTGGATTGTATGTTTTTGTATGGTTATTTTACTCCACGCTTAAGTGAGTGTATCAATATGTATTTATTGTGGTTGATATTACAATCAAATAACCAAAAAAAGGAATTTACAGTTAGCAAGAAAAGTAGTTAAGCGACCAAAATTGAACACGCAGAGTCGACTATCATTAGCCTGCAATCGATAGAAATGAACTAGAACAGAACTAGAACAGAACTAGAACAGAACTAGAACAGAACTAGAACAGAACTAGAACAGAACTAGATCAGAACTAGAACAGAACTAGAACAGAACTAGA
>NC_060954.1:7260746-7268565 GCF_022045245.1 Lucilia cuprina
AACTAGAACAGAACTAGAACAGAACTACAACAGAACTACAACAGAACTAGAACAGAACTAGAACAGAACTAGAACAGAACTAGAACAGAACTAGAACAGAACTAGAACTGAGCTAGAACTGACCTACAATTGAACTAGAACTGAACTAGAACTGAACTACAATTGAACTAGAACTGAACTACAATTGAACTAGAACTGAACTACAATTGAACTAGAACAGAACTAGCACTGAATTAGAACTGAACTAAAACTGAACTGGAACTGAATTAGAATTGTACTAGAACTGAACTATAAAATGCAACTAATTTAAAATAAAATTAAGTAAAAAGACTCACGTTTACATAGTGGATTATTGGGATATTTCTGATGTTCCCTTTTCCTTTGTATTTCTCATTATTTCTTTTTACTCCTCCCACTAATCTTTATTACATTCTCTGATTGCACTTTTCTAATATTTTATTTTGCCTTTAATATCAACACTTCCCTATGCATTAATATATTCATATGCCTTAATTCTTTTTACACATACATACTCACACACACAAACACTTGTTGTTGCTGCTTTAACAAATAAGCAAACAAAAGATAAACAGCGACCGGCTGACTTGCATTTTTCTCAAATTTTTGCCAAACTTCTTACGCTTTTTGCTCTATATTATTTAACACTTTTCAGAAATTTTTTTATATAAATCGATTAAGCAACATTTGATTAATAATTTAAAATAAAAATATTTTAATTTTAAAGTTTAATTAAAGCCTTAGATTAATATTAGTAACACCATTTATAACTACACAACCGAACACTTTAACAACTGTGAAAAAACTAAAGAAGAAGATAATAAGAAGTTATTGTTGTTGTTTTCTATTATTCGCAAGCCAGAGCTAGAGAGAGAGTAAATAAATCAAAAACAATGAGATGCTGTTAGTGATGGGCGAACTATTGGTTGATAAGTACTTTTTTAATAGATTTGCTTGAAGGACTTATTGACGCTTTTATTTAAATGTTTTATTTATTAAAATTTTGTGAATCTTTTGACAAACTTCATTCGAAATTTTGTATTGAATAAATATTTTATACCTATACGTTTACTTTTTGCTGACACTGTTCGAACATTTTATAACCATACAATTTGATTATGTCAAAATTTTGTGGTATTGTAAAAGCATCAATTGTACAAAAACAGCGGGAAGAAGAGAAATAACAACGTTTTTATATTAATGTGGTTGTTGTTTTCCAAATGGAGTTGCTGTGATGACTGTTTTTTCTGCAGTATAGTTGGTCTGATATGGTAAGCAAGCAGTATTTTAGGAAGCAAATATTTGGATCTGTTTTTTATGATCCATTTAAAATATTGAGTTCTTTCTGGCGGTTTTTGTAGTTGTTGCAGCTAATGAAGTCATTTTAATGTCCATACTTATAGTGCTTAATCGTGTCACTACAGTAGTTAGAAGTAACTGATATAAAAAGAGAGCTAGGCCTCAACTAACTAAGAAAAACACCTACTAAACTATAGAACGATAGTCTAGTCTATAGTCTAGTCTATAGTCTAGTCTATAGTCTAGTCTATAGTCTAGTCTATAGTCTAGTCTATAGTCTAGTCTATAGTCTAGTCTATAGTCTAGTCTATAGTCTAGTCTATAGTCTAGTCTATAGTATAGTCTATAGTCTAGTCTATAGTGTAGTCAATAGTCTAGTCTATAGTCTAGACTGTACTCTCGTCTATAGTCTATTCTATAGCCCAGTCTGAAGTATAGTATAAAGTCTAGTATTTAGTTTAGTCTGCAGTCCAGTAATTTGTCAAGACTATAGTCCAGTTTTTAGATGAGAATATATTGTATAGTCGAGAATATAGTGAAGACTATAGTTAGGGCTATAGTCCACTCTATAGTCAAGTGTCTAGTCCAGCCTATATACAACTAAGTAGCTTAAACTTTCTCTATTAATACTTCGAAACTCTCACAATAAAATTCATCAGAAGTTAAGCATTTTTCTTTAAGACTTCGGTCTCGGTAACTGTTTTAAAAATGTTAATAACTTAAGCTCTTTTGATGTAAAACATTTTTATTAGTCACAATTAAAAGTCATTAGGAAACATAAAAATTGTACTTGGTTAACAACTTAAAACTCTTACAAAACATCAAAAGGGTTTAAGTTTTACGACAATTCTATTTTTTTCCCAAATTTTTATATTGTGTCATTTTAATATTGATTTGTTAGTTTGGGGTTTTAAGACGTGAGTTGGGTTTTTGGTATGGTTAGGTTGTTTTTTTTTTCTTTAATTTGAGAAAACATGCTTTAAATAATTAAGTTTAAATACGAAAAAAGCGTTTGAAAGTTAACCGCTAATATGACACTAATAGCTTGGTTTTGCCTTTCAATGAACGTGTTACATTGATGAGATTTGAGGTGAAAAGAAAGTTAACTAGAATTTAAATAATGTTTTAGTTAGTGAATAATATATTAGTAATATATTCTATAGTTAAAGACTTAAGTTGAATCTATAGTCCAGGCATTAGTTAAGACTATAGTATACTCCATAGTCAAGACTATAGTCGAGCTTATTAGTCAAGGCTATAGTCGAGTCTATAGGCGTGTCAAGAGTCGAGTTTATAGTCAAATGTAAAGTCAAGTCCTTAGTCGAGTCTATAGTCGAATTTGTAGTTGGATCAATAGTCGAGTCTTTAATCGCGTCCATAGTCGAAAATATAGTCAAATCTATAGTCGAGTTTATAGTCAAGTCTTTAGTAGAGTCTATGGTCGAGTTTATACTCGAGTCTTTAGTCGAGTACATAGTCGGGCTTATAGTAAAGTCTGTAGTCGAGTATAATCTAAAATCGAGTCTATAAACAAGTTTATAGTCGAGTCTATATTCGATTCTATAGCCGTGTCTATAGTCGAGTCTTTAGTTGGGCCTGTAGTAAAGTCTCTTGTCAAGTCTATAGTCGAATATATAGTCGTGTTTATAGTCGAGCCTTCAACAGAGTATAAAGTCAAGTCTTTAGTCGAGTCCATAGTCGAGCCTATAGTAAAGCCTCTAGTCAAGTCTATAGTCGAGTTTATAGTATAGTCTTTAGTATAGTCTATATTCGGGTCTCTAGTCGAGTCTATAGTAGACACTACAGTCGAGTCTATAGTCGATACTGTAGTCGAATTTGTAGTCAATTCAGTAGTCGAGTATGTAATTCAGTCGAGTCTTTAGTCGAGTCTATAGTAGACACTACAGTCGAGTCTATAGTCGATACTGTAGTCGAGTTTGTAGTCAAGTCAATCAAGTATGTAATTCAGTCTCTCTAGTCGAGTTTCTAGTCTAGTCTATATTCGGATCTATATGAGAGTCAGTAGTCGAGGCTGTGGTCGTGGTTGTAGTCTAGTCTTTCGTCGGAACTGTAGTCCAGTCTATAGTCGAGTTTAAAGTATAGTCTATTATACGATTAATCCAGACTATATTAGATTTTACTACCAAATAAATGTTTTTTTTTTATATATATTTACAAAATTTCATAATTTCTTTAAATTTCTTCAGCAAAAATCGTTAAAATCTTTACGACTATCGTTTTATTACTTGTAAAACACAATTTTTTATGACATAATTACTATTAACAAATCATATATGTAAGACTTAAATGACAGTTATAAGTTTAAACATTTATACAGCAATAAGACTAACACTATATAGTACATTACCGACAATCAGTCTGAATACAAATTTGATTTACTACGTTTTGGGTTTACAGAAATTATTAAAAATGTCTATCAAAAATGGCAACAACTACAACAAACATACATACGTAAAATCAAAGCACGATTATTGAACAAAAAATTAAATAATAATAAAATTTAACAATTTTATTAACATGATTAAAGGATGTAAATTAAATATTCATGTAAATGTCATTTTTAAACATGATTATTTTGTAACGTTTTTTTTATTTTCTTTAATGTTCATCATATTGATTGTGTGTTCGTCTGTCTGTATTTGTTTTTAATATACACATACATACACCCAAATCAGTGGGAGTAAATTTTTGAATTTTTAAGTGTTTGTTCATATATATAAATATCTTCGATTCCCGTTTTATATATTACATATATATAGAAACATCAAAATATGAATTTTTGATTTTTTTGACAGTTTGACACGTGCGCTTTTTGCGGCTTTGTTTTTAAAATATTTTGTTGTTGTTTGTTACTGTTTTTATGTTGTATGTCTGTCTACCACATCCAACGCCAGTTAATGTTGTATTTTTTGTTTGGTTATTTACAGCTTTTAGTAGGAGTGTCAAGGGGACTTATTTTTTATAGATTTTCCTCCTTTTTTGTTTTATAGCAAATAAAAGAAGTTGTACAAAAGGGTTGTGTTGTCACAAACGTTTTTGAGTTGAATTTGATTTACGACCAACAATAAAAAATCACTCATGGAGAAGTTATAAATGTTTGTTGTTTTGTTGTTATTTAACTTGTGGGCCTATAATGATGGTTTGGATAAATGGTGGTTGATTGTTTAAGTGAAATGTGGGGAGACTGATGAAAATCAAAAGAAAAGCGCTGGACTGGACGAGACTGTAGGCTCTACTATAGACTAGACTTTAGACTATACCTAAGACTTTAGACTGGACTATAGATTAGACTATAGACTACACTATAGACTAGATTATAGACTAGACTACGTTATAGACTAGATTATAGACTAGACTATAAACTAGACTATAGACTAGACTGCAGACAAGATTACAGACCAGACTACAGACTAGACTATAGACTAGACTATATACTAGATCATAGACTAGACTACAGACTAGACTACATACTAGACTACAGAGTAGACTATATACTCAACTATAGAATAGACTATAGACTAGAATAGACTATAGACTAGAATAGACTATACCTAGACTATATACTAGACTCTAGACTAGACTATAGACTAGACTCTAGACAAGACTATAAACATGACTATAAACTAGACTATAGACTAGACCAGACAATATACTAGACAATATACTAGACTATAAACTAGACTATAGAATAGGATATATACTACACTGTACACTAGTCTTTAGACTTGACTATAGACTAGTTAGTAGAATAGACTATAGACTAGACTATTAGCTAGACTATAGATTACACTACAGACTAGAATATAGATGAGACTATAGCCTAGACTATAGATTAGACTATAGACTAGACTGTAGACTAGAATTTAGACTAGACTATAGACTAAACTATAGACTAGACTATAACCAAGACTATAGACTAGACTACACTATAAAATAGACTATAGACTAAAAAAGACTTTAGACTATAGACTAGAGACTAGAAAAGAGACTAGACTAGAGACTAGACTAGAGACTAGACTAGAGACTAGACAAGAGACTAGACTAGAGACTAGACTAGAGACTAGACTGGAGACTAGACTAGAGACTAGACTAGAGACTAGACTTTAGATCAGAATATAGACTAGACTATAGACTATCCTATAGACTAGATTATATACTAGACTATAGACTAGACTATACAATAGACTATAGACTAGACTATAGACTAGACTATAGACTATACTATAGACTATACTATAGACTAGACTATAGACTAGACTTCAGACTAGACTATAGACCAGCCTATAGACTAGACTATAGACTAGACCATAGACTAGACTATAGACTAGACTATAGACTAGACTATAGACTAGACTGTAGACTAGACTATAGACTAGACTATAGACTAGAATTTAGACAAGACTATAGACTAGATTATAGACTAGACTATAGACTAGACTATAGACTATAGACTAGACTATAGACTAGACTAGACTATAGAATAGACTAGACTATAGACTAGACTATAGACTAGACTATAGACTAGACTATAGACTAGACTATAGAATAGACTAGACTATAGACTAGACTATAGACTAGACTATAGACTAGACTATAGGCTAGACTATAGACTAGACTATAGACTAGACTATAGACTAGACTATAGACTAGACTATAGACTAGACTATAGACTAGACTATAGACTAGACTATAGACTAGACTATAGACTAGACTATAGACTAGACTATAGACTATACTATTGACTATACTATAGACTATACTATAGACTAGACTATAGACTAGACTATAGACTAGACTATAGACTAGACTATAGACTAGACTATAGACTAGACTATAGACTAGACTATTGTATTGTGTTCCTACCATAGAAAAACGTTATTATCTCTCTCGCCCCCAAATACTCTTAAGTATATTTTCGACGATTCCATCTACTAAAATCTAAAACATTAACAGATATTTACCGAAATAAACTATCAAAGCGACAGATGTGTTTATATTTAATTTAACAAACAAAGAAAATATGAAAACTGTAATGAAGCAAAGAAACGGTTACGGTCTCTTGCAAATGGGTTTCAAATTTCAGAATTTATTTTAAAGCTGCTGCTGTTGTTGACGCTGATGCATTATTGTCGCGACGTTGTAAACATTTCAAGTGTAATGTGTAAACAATTTTTCATTAAATAAGTGGTAATAAACCCAACCCATCACACAAACAATATTAGATCAATATATGACTTATATTTCCTTTATTAGAAATTGGAAAAAAAAAATTCAAAACAAAAGAAGATTTTTAAACAAAAAAGCCGACAAGTCATCGAAATAAACAGTTGTTAAATGTCAAAAAAGAGATTTGAATTGACAAAAATGACAACTCAATAGAATTGAAATAGAACTCAAGTGTAGAACAAGTAAATGAAGCAAAGAAGGTGCAAACATAGAGAAGATTAAGAATAAAACGGATATAAAAAAGAACCTTTGTTTGGAAAACAAGCATGACATTTTCAAAATTGGGAAAATTTTGAAAATGTCATTCTTTGTTTTCAAAGATTCACGAATAAAGAATGAGTTCTCGTAACTCTTTGCTTAAGAGTTTTCTTTTGTCATTTGAAAGATTAATGTCTTTATATATGTAGTTCGTTATAAAATTGATTAGTAACGGTAGAGTTTAAAACCGATAACCATCTCTACTACTAATTTCTAAAGAAAATAAAAAAGAGACATTTTATGAATAATGTTTTCTTTTACCAGGTACAGGTGTTTCTCTTTCAAAAAAAGGTGTTTCGTTTTTGTTTTTTGTATAAAAAACTTACATCTTAATGAATGACACATGTCAAATTGTATTTGAAAATTTTCTTTTTTTCTAATTTAACTTGTCGCTTGTTCCCTTTACATGTTCTCTACAAAAAAAATAGTAATAAAACATTTTTATTTAATCTTTGTTTAAATTTGAACATTTGATATTTAAGAAATGACTTGACTTTTATTGGAAATTAATTTTCTATTAAAAATTTCGATTTTTATTGTTTCTTTTTTTTCTGAAACGGTTTATTGGTTTATATTGTAGAGAGCAATATCGAAATGTTTGTAGCAATAAAATCAGTCAATTTAATTTATGGCTTTAGTTAAAAAAATATATATTTTAAATATTTTACTTAAAAAGGAAGTTTTGTCAATTAAAGTTATTGATTTGTTAGAAGTTTAACTGCTTTTTTATGAGTCCCATACCATACAGTGCTCAATCTTGATTTCTTTATTTCGACTAACCAGACAATGTAAATTTTTTCAAAGAATATTTTTAACAATATTCGATATTTAAAAAATTATTTTCAAAATTTAGTTCTGTTGTAGTACTGTTCTACTTTTGTTCTAGTTATGTTCTAGTTCTGTTCTAGTTCTGTTCAAGTTCTGTTCTAGTTTTGTTCTAGTTCTGTTCTAGTTCTGTTCTAGTTCTGTTCTAGTTCTGTTCTAGTTCTGTTCTAGT
>NC_060954.1:7268665-7278313 GCF_022045245.1 Lucilia cuprina
CTAGTTCAGTTCTATTTCAGTTCTAGTTCAGTTCTAGTTCAGTTCTAGTTCAGTTCTAGTTCAGTTCAGTTCTAGTTCAGTTCTAGTTCAGTTCTAGTTCAGTTCTAGCTCAGTTCTAGTTCAGTTCTAGTTCAGTTCTAGTTCAGTTCTAGATCTGTTCTAGTTCTGTTGTAGTTCTGTTCTAGTTCTGTTCTAGTTCAGTTCTAGTTCTAGTTCTGTTCTAGTTCTGTTTTAGTTCTCTTCTCTTCCAGTTCTACTGCACTAAGTCTGTCCTATTCAATTAAATCATTTCTTTTAGTGTATTAAATTCTTGCTGCTCTTCAGCAGGCTTAAGGTTTTTTGCAATGTTTGAGTTGTTTGCATTTTTTTAAATATAAACTGGAACTTTGTGTAGCAAAAGTGTTAAAATAAGAAGAGTAACTACTATACTATGCAAAAGTATTTATAGTAAATTTATGTTTAAAGTTCTTTTGTTCTTGTCTTTTATATAGTTATAAAAAAGAGTCAATGATAGCAACAAAAATATGCATTCTTTTTCTTACTCTTTTTCAAACTACCTTTAAAATTACAAGTTATTCATAGTTTTATTACAACGATTATACATTTTTATTCTAGAATGTTTAGAAAATAAAGTTATTTTTATCAACTAAAGGAAACTTGAGGTAATATATTGTTATTTATTCAATAGTAAAAAGGAGAAGAAACAATAAGTTGCTGAAGCAGAAGTGGCATATTTTTTTACAAGGGCTTGTAAAAAAAAAACAGATTGCAAACAGTTGCTTTTAAAAGTCAAAGGTGTTAAATGAAACATGACTGGGTTAAGTATTTTTTTAAAAATAAAAACAATAATGTTGGATTTTTATTAAATATAAATCACTATTGCAACCACTTTGAACAATTTTAATTATGATCATAAATATATTAAAAAATTTCATAATTATTAATAAATAAAATACTAATTAAAAATCCATTTAATTAATAACAAAAAGCCACTGTTAACGATTATTAATTTTTAATTGCAATTAACAAAAAGCATGCAACATTTAATAAAACAACAATTGGCCTCAAGTATAATATTAAAATAATACAATTAATTTAATAAATCGACAAACAAAACCCCTTCCTTTTTGTGAACCCACAAAAACTCCTTACAAGATCAACACATGTGTTCCAACGAAATTAACATCATAAATTTTAATTAATAACTAAAAATAAATAACAAAACTCTTTTCAACTAAATTTATTTTAAAACAATTTGTTAAAAAAAAATATTGTACACGAACAAATGATTCCAAATAAAAACGGAAATCTATTAATACAATTTATTTAAATTAACGACTGTTCAGTTCAGTTATTCAGTATTTTTTGAGGCTTTTAATTAATTAAAATTTGTTAAAAATGTCAGAGTCAATTAATGATGTTAAAAAAAAACAATTTAATATTATTTTAACATTTTAATATAAATGATTATAGAGCACGTAAATGCAGTCAGTGAATGTAACTACTTATTATAGAGTTTTACACTTCAAATACCCGGAATTATCAAGCAGGGGAGGTCACTATTATCAGTTACATGGTTTTGTGTGTTTAACACATGATTAAGCATTAAAGTTTATGTATTACAGTTAAATACAAAAGGGGGATCAAGAACCAGAGACAAACTATAACTAAAAACGTACAAAAAAGAGTAAGAACGGAACTTAAAAAGAACAGAACTAGAACAGAACTAGAACAGAACTAGAACTAGAACAGAACTAGAACAGAACTAGAACAGAACTAGAACAGAACTAGAACAGAACTAGAACAGAACTAGAACAGAACTAGAACAGAACTAGAACAGAACTAGAACAGAACTAGAACAGAACTAGAACAGAACTAGAACAGAACTAGAACAGAACTAGAACAGAACTAGAACAGAACTAGAACAGAACTAGAACAGAACTGGAACAGTAATTGAACAGAACTAAAACTTAAATAGAACTCAAGTAGAACTGAAATAAAACTAAAGTAGAACTTATCTATAACTTAACTTAACTAGAACTGAACTAGAGCTAATTTTTCAGTGTTTTAGTAGTTTCTTTTCCTTGAGTTTTATCTTTTGTCTTTTATTAAAAAGCATTATTTTTCTCCTTTTTTGTGTGGTTTATGTTCAAGTAGCTGAGACAAAGTGCCAACAAACACTTATTCAAATATGCTTGAATACTATAAAAAAGCAAATATTTACAAAGTTTTACAGGACACCTTTCCTATATACCACTTCCTTTTTTTATATTTTCACATCTTAGAATCAATAAATAAAGGAAACAGCTACCAACCCGCGGATAAAAACATGTCATCACTATGTTTTAAAAAAATAACCAAATTCCAGCATAGTTTTAATTATAAGTTTGTGTGAAAGAAGGAGTTTTTTAATTATAAAAATTAACTTTCAGATATTATTTTGTATGTGCAAAAATTTTTAAGGGAATAATAAAAGTTTTTCAGGTGATTTAAGCTGAATAACAACATTTTTGTAAAGATAAAACTGGGGTTTTTATTCTAAAGACAAAAGGGAATCATAGTTTTTTTTTGATATTTTTCTTTTTCTATAGTGTGTGGTTCAGAAAGACATACTTTTTCAATTATAATAAATTATTCATTTATTTTACAAAATTTCAATTTATTTAAGCTGTTTAAGTATCAATAAATGTTTGATAACAACAGAAAGATTTATTAGTTTTCGAAAAAGAAATAAAAAAAATTCTTGCACTAAAGCAAAAGAAGATGCTCTGACACGGGCCCACTCTTTAGACACCTTCCTCCAATCATATACCACATCATACAACAGCCAATCTAGTATATTCAATATTTATCCACAAATATTGATTACAATCCAAAAATAAACTCCCACTCTTTAGAAAATTAAAGAAAAAAAAACTAAATTTACTTTTATAGTTTTCTTTCGACTCCTTAATAAGCCAAACACATCATTTACACTAAATCATCGTCAACACACTACAACAACATTTGTGCTCATCCTCATCACAATTTAAGTCATACAAATTCATGGATTCATTCATTCATGGATTCATTTTCTTTAATAAACAACAAAATGAAAAAAAATCATCAAATCATTTGGCCTGTTCTTGCATTTGATCCTTTATTTGTGTTGAAGTGTTTGTATGTGTGTGTGTGCGTAACAGAATTTATTGTTATTATTACTTTTTTCTCTCTGTAAATCACAAATCTTCTTTGTTGTAGGCTTCGTTATTGTTGTTGCGTATTGAAAATTAATTTATCAACCTGAGGGCAAATAATTTTATGATGATTGTTTATTTACACACAAACAAACAAACATTCTCAAAAATACATACATCCATCTACAAATATACGAAATGAAAAGAGAAGATATTACATAGAAAAAAAAGCAACGGTAAATGCAATAACAATATTTTTAACATGTAATTGTTTTGTTTTTGTGTTGATTGTAATGAATCTTTGGGAAAGTGGGTGGTAAAAAGTGAGACTGTTCGGGTGAGAGTTTATTAATATGTAATCTATGCAATTGATTTGCTTTCGAAATATTAGTGGTTGTTGTTGGGTTTGTGTATGGTGTAAATTACAGAGAAAGAATGCTGACTGATATATAAAAATATAGTTCTGTTCTAATTCTGTTTAGTTTTGTTCTAGATCTAGTTCTGTTTTAATTCTGTTCTAGTTTTGTTCTAGTTCTATTCTAGTTCTGTTCTAGTTCTGTTTTAGTTCTGTTCTTGTTCTGTTCTAGTTCTGTTCTAGTTCTGTTCTAGTTCTGTTCTAGTTCTGTTCTAGTTCTGTTCTAGTTCTGTTCTAGTTCTGTTCTAGTTCTGTTCTAGTTCTGTTCTAGTTCTGTTCTAGTTCTGTTCTAGTTCTGTTCTAGTTCTGTTCTAGTTCTGTTCTAGTTCTGTTCTAGTTCTGTTCTAGTTCTAGTTCTCTTCTAGTTCTGTTTTAGTTCTGTTCTAGTTCAGTTATCCTGCTCCTTGTATACTATCTGCATACATTTTCTCCTAAAACAATTTATAAAGTTGTGCCGAAAAAAAGATTTTATTAATCATTAAAATGATCGAAAAATATGTTTTAACTATGAAAACCAGAAGCCCAGACTAATGTTACGAAAACCGTTTAAAGATGTTTGAACAATTTTAAAATTACTTTAGCTTCAAAATGAAAAATGTTTTATTTTAAAACTTTATTAAAAAATTGTTGCCAATTAGTCTTGAGTAAATAAAACAAAGAAAAAATCTATATTAAAGAGTAACTACAATAAAAACAATTTAAAATAAATATCATGTAGGCCTAACATGATCTTATAAATTATGATTTTCTCTTGCTGCAGCAAAATGTTGCATGTAAAGAAAGGCAAGTAAAGAAACCCCATGTGGCCGTGCCAACACATGTTTTAACTATTAAATTTATGAAGATTTAACATGCTTATATCTAAGGCTAAGACAATAATCCAGAAATGAGTTTAAACCCCGAACAGCAACAACAGCGCTAAGTGAACTGAGATCTTATGCTGTTGTAGTTCAAACATTTAGACATGTTGAGCTGTTGTTTTTTTGCTAAAGCCAAACTAAAGTATTAACAATTTTATGTACATGCTGAAGTTGTTGTTAAAACATGAGTTGTTATAAAAGTCTAACATGAAAATGTTTTTTTTTTCTTTTGAAAATAAAAGCATCCTATTGCTAGAGCCATCTTTCGGAGCACTGGATCAGCATGTGTAAATTACTGCAATGAAATGTTGCTTGTTAAATATTTTTTTTTTAATTTTTTATAGTCAGACACATTTTACAAGTGATTAGTTTAAGCTGGTTGTAAGTTAATTGAGTTGTTAAGGAAATGTGGAAAAAGTTAAAACTAAAAAGAATGTCAGGGAAATGCTTAGAGACTGATTTGCAAATTTCTGAAATGACTTGATTTTATAAAAGGATTTAAGTCATGGCCATTGTTCGAGATTTATGTAAGTTTTACAGAAATAATGTTGAATAGTCATTCACTAAACAAATACACAATTATTTGTCCAAAAATTGTCCATAAAAATACTGGTAAAAATAAGAGTTATAACGAAATCTATTAATATAATCAATCACTCAGTTATAAGTTTTTTTTAACATATTTTACCCCAAAGTTTTTCTTTTAATACTAAAGCCTTATCTTAAACTCAAACATACACTCGTGCAACATTACTTCATACTCAATTGCATTTTTTATTTACAATAAGGGATCATTACAATTCATCACTTCATACACCCCCTCAACATAAAACAATTGCCAAAGGAAGTCATTCTATTAGTAATTGGAAAAAAATGTTATAATCTGTGGATGATTGAAAGCAATTGATATATTTTTGTATTTATTTTATGGATTTGATTTGCTTTGATTGAGACACGACCACAAACAAATTCATATCTCAATTTATTTTGAGGAGTAAAAATCTAAAAACAAACTTATCAACACAATTTGAAGTGATGCAGATAAATTGTGATGAATGATTAATAAGTTGTTGAATAAACTCATCACCAGTTTTATTTTAAGAACAGAAGTAGAACAGAACTAGAACAGAACTAGAACAGAACTAGAACAGAACTAGAACAGAACTAGAACAGAACTAGAACAGAACTAGAACAGAACTAGAACAGAACTAGAACAGAACTAGAACAGAACTAGAACAGAACTAGAACTAGAACAGAACTAGAACAGAACTAGAACAGAACTAGAACAGAACTAGAACAGTACTAGAACAGAACTAGAACAGTACTAGAACAGAACTCGAACAGAACTCGAACAAAACGAGTAATGAACTAGAACTGAACTGAAACAAAACTAGATCTAGAACAGAGCTAGAACTGAACTAGAACCATAAATTCATAAATTTTTAGTCCTATATTTAAAAATTTAAACAGTTTTCATAATTAATAAAACTAATTCACTGATTTAAAGATCTCTGTTAATTTGTTGACAACATACCAAATGGGCGTTAATTTTTGAATAATTTTTGACAATAAAAAAGGTCCTTTTCACCCAAAACTAACTCGACAACAAATCACAATGTAGGCAGGCATTATATTTAAAAAGGAAATTGCATGTTTATTATACGCCACATGAATAATCCTGCATGGACATGTTGCATTTGCGACTTGTATGTTTATGACCGACGATGAGTGCTTATGTTACCATGTTTTTATTGTGGATCTGGCAGTTATTTTGTATGTTTTTGTTGTAAGTTTTATGATTTAAACTTCTTTGTGATTTTTTTTTTTTTGCAAGCAGCATGAAAAAACTTATGCGTGTTGGCAACACGCATGTTGCATAAAAACATGCAACTTGTAGGTTCAATAAAACAAAACAATTCCAACTCTCGCCAACTCTCTCCAACTACAATTTAATTTGCAGATAGTTATGAAAATATTATAATTTTTTCTTTCGCTATATTAAAGTTGCAACATGCTGCTGCCACTGCCTGTAGTTGTTATTTATATCGTGTTTATATAACATGCAAAACTATTGTCGCTTGTTATGTTTCATCAGCAATAGCAACTACATTGCTGGCAATAATTGCTCTAACAGAAGCCACGACATCTAAAACAATTGTTGCTTTGTTACACCACTATTACTATTCTCCTTAAACAGAACAAACATACTTTCACATACATATTTACGAATGAACGCAAATATGTTGTATGCTTTTGTTGGTTTGAATGCCTGTGGCATACACCAATATGTGGCAATTATAGTACAATTTAAACTATGTATGTTTCTTCTATTAGATCCTTGTTATTTATAACAATTTTTTTCTGTTCTAGTATTTTGCCATAATAATCGTAAATGTTGCCTCAACATCACGAAGGCAGGGCATAATTGCAATTGCTGTTGCAGTATCAGAGCGAGTATTTAGACAACAACATAACGATTGTGTAAGTTGGCATTTTGGTATGTAATTGTGTTATTAACATTGCATTAAATAGCATTGGAACATTTATAGATAATTATCGATTTAACGACTATTTCAAATGTGTAGGATTGAATATTATAAAATGAAAGTAATATATTCTGCTATGAACCTTGTTAAATTTTTGAATTGTTGTTTAGTTCTATTTCTATTCTAATTCTGGTCTAGTTCTGTTCTAGTTCTAGTTCTAGTTCTAGTTCTGTTCTAGTTCTGTTCTATTTCTGTTCTATTTCTGTTCTAGTTCTGTTCTAGTTCTGTTCTAGTTCTGTTCTATTTCTGTTCTAGTTCTGTTCTAGTTCTGTTCTAGTTCTGTTCTAGTTCTGTTCTAGTTCTGTTCTAGTTCTGTTCTAGTTCTGTTCTAGTTCTGTTCTAATTCTGTTCTAGTTCTGTTGTAGTTCTGTTCTAGTTCTATTCTTTTTCTGCTATACTTCTGTTTTAGTGCTATTTTATTTCTGTTTTATTTCTCTTTTTGTTCTGTTCTAGTCCTTGCTCGGTTTGTTTAAATTTTAAAACTAAAAAAATTACATAAAAACCATAAATTTTATTTTAAATACCTTGTCAATAACTCACAGAAAATCAGCAACCAGCAACTGTTAGATATTTTTTAAATATGTTTGTCCATTGATCAATAAAATACCCAGCAAACATAAAATCAATGAAAAAGAAAATCTATATAAAAGCAACATCTGTTTACAAATGTTTAAATGCAACAAAAAAACAATATAAATATTTTTAGAATTTAAAAAAAGCCAAAAATAAAAGCGGCGATTTGTCAATGTTTAATTGATTTAACGCACAGAAATTTTCCCCCTGTTTTTTTTTATACCAAATTTTCGACGACATAAAAAACGAAAGAAATATATTTACTTAGTAGAAAAAACATAATTCACCTTTTATCATATAAATTGATAGTTGTCAGTCAGTCGTTCGCTTTTCAGTTAGAGATAAATGGCTGAATGCATGATTGCACGCCCGCCGAAGTCCAGTTATAGACACCAAATAAGATGGAAGGAAAAAAAGAAAAACTCATAAAATCAACAGCCAACAATTATTAAATTACGCCCTAAAATTGGCGTTGAAGTGGAAATGTGCTTTTTAAGACTTTTCATTTCATTGCCAACCAACCCACCAACGACAAAAACAACTGCATTTCTACTGCTACAATTCCCGGGCGGAAAAATCGAAAAGGCAAGCAAGCACATGCTGTGACAAATTTCATGCATGATCAGGCTTTATCATGTTTTTCTTTTGTTATTTTATTAAAATTATTGTTTAGAAAGGAAATGAATTTAAATTTAATTGAAATTTATAGAGTTTATTAATTAAATTTGAATCTTTATTGTGGTGTCAACTAGAATTTCGAAAACAATTTAAATTTAATGTCATTTGTTTAAAAAGGGCTGTGGTAAACGGTAACATTTTTGCTCTATATTATTTAGAGTTGTACAACGGATGCTATTAATTAGTGACAGTTAAACAATAAACTTTCTAATAAAAAACAAAATTTTTTAAGTTTTTGACAAATGAGGCGTAACTATAGTTATGTAAATAAAAACCTTACCCAGTAATCGCTAGTCATTACCAAACTTACTAAACCTTAAAAATTCCTTTATATATTTAGCTTTTTGCACCTGTAACTCTACATTTAATATTTTATAATTTTTGTCTCACCAGAGACTAATTAAAGTTTAAATTCCTCATTAGTTTGCATTTAATTTTCAATTTCATAAAATACTTCACATACGATAAGAACGCGTGGTTGTGGTATGATTTTTCCTCACTTGCGCTGCTACAAATCTATAGATAAGCAGTACTAAACCTACAGATTTTTTTTGCATCGCTTAAAACGTTGCTATATGTTGAAATTTGTAGAAAAAACTTGAAATAAAAAAAAATTAATTGCCAGTTAACTACTTTGACATAAGTCTAAAGTGCGTGTTGAAATGTTGATGTTGCATGTATAGTTAGTTGCATAAATATCCTTCTTTTTTTGTAGTTGCAGTTGTAGTACATATTTACAACAGCAAATAACAACAACGTATAAAAAAACGCCTCTTGTTTATAGACATATCCAATATATATTTACGCACTTTACTTTCGTTTTAAATGCTGGTTGTTGATTGCCAATTCTGGTAGATGATGGTTGAAAACAATCACTGCACTGTGGAGTGGAATGTCACCTTTTCACTTCACAGAACTAGAACAGAACTAGAACAGAACTAGAACAGAAGTAGAACAGAACTAGAACAGAACTAGAACAGAAGCAGAACAGAACTAGAACAGAACTAGAACACAACTGGAACACAACTAGAACAGAACTAGAACAGAACTTGAACAGAACTAGAACAGAACTAGAACAGAACTAGAACACAACTGGAACACAACTAGAACAGAACTAGAACAGAACTTGAACAGAACTAGAACAGAACTAAAACAGAACTAGAACAGAACTAGAACAGAACTAGAACAGAACTAGAACAGAGCTAGAACAGAACTAGAACAGAACTAGAACAGAACTAGAACAGAACTAGAACAGAACAGAACTAGAACAGGTCTAGAACTGAACTAGAACTGAACTGAACTAAAACTGAATTAGAACTGAACTAGAACTGAACTAGAACTGAACTAGAACTGAACTAGAACTGAACTAGAACTGAACTAGAACTGAACTAGAACTGAAC
>NC_060954.1:7278413-7281983 GCF_022045245.1 Lucilia cuprina
TCTAGTTCTGTTCTAGTTCTGTTCTATTTCTGTTCTAGTTCTGTTCTAGTTCTGTTCTAGTTCTGTTCTAGTTCTGTTCTAGTTCTGTTCTAGTTCTGTTCTAATTCTTCTTCAGCCCAGTATCTATTGGATGTAAGAATAAGTTGCTTTCTTTCTGGTAAGAGTTGATCAATAACTATAAATAAATTTCCGTCTTATTGCTTTCAAATATTGCTTTCTTTAACTTCCTATTTATATATTAATAACCTCATAGGGAGCCACTTGAGTCGCTTAAAAAAACTCCACATGTGATAAAACCCAACTTTTCTTTTCAAAAACTACTTAACAAACTACATTATTATTAAATATGTTTAGTTAATAAACTGCTAAATGTTTTAAGTTTCAAGAAGCACTTAAACACTGATTATTTCAAATCTACAAATGGTCGAAAAGGGAACGGTTTAGAAAAACACCACATGTGGTTGTAAGAACAATAGAATAGTAATTTTGCTTTGGTTATAGGAAAAACAAATATTTTGATAAATGTTAAAATAATAGAAATGAACAAAAAACTGAAATTATGCTAGTAAAACAAAGGGTGTGTGTATATATTTAGTTTAATCCCAAAATAACAAACATGAACACACACACGCATCTATCAAAACTAAATGGTAGATGTGTTTAGAAAAAAGTCAAAATTTAAAAAAAAAGAAAAAACTCGACATGTTGTTAAAAGGTTTCTAAGAAATTAAAAAAATATATATTCTGAATGAAATGAAATTACGTGTCTTTCGCTTTAAAATTCAATACAAATTAATTTTCCACCTCATTTAATTGAACACATTGAATACGAAAATCCCCCTTTCGGTATGAAACGTCTTAAATTACGTTTGTCTTGTTTTATAAATAACAGGGGTTCTGTATTCTTTTATTTTTTGAAAATGTTTTCTCTAATACGACATTTCAATATGTAGTGAAACGAAAGTGGAAAAAAAATATTGAATTACTAAACTCTTTAGAAGTTTTTAGCTACGAAATACCAAAACAAATTATTGATGAAATTTGTCGTTGTAAAAGATTTATAACACCTTTGGTGGGAAATAAATCCTTTCGATGTAACAATTAATAAAAGCTGAGAGAAGCGTTCAAATTGTGGTAAATATATTAAGTAACGGAAAGTGTACAGTCTACTCTTTCAATGGAATCTTACACTTCATTTAATACGATTGATAGTCGTCGACGCTGTAATCAAAACTTTAGACGACTTTATAGTCAAGACTATACAAGAATCTGTAGTTGAGTATAGAAACTATAGACAACTCTATAATCGGTGTAATAGTTAACTCTATAGTGAAACTAAAGACAACTCTATATTCTATACTGTAGACAACTGTATAGAAAAAACTATAGAAAACTCTACAATCGAAAATATAGATAATACCATAGTCAAGACTTAGAACCCTCTAAAGACAATTTTGTAGTCGACACTATAGACAACTTTTTAGTCGATACTAGAGAACTCTATAGCTGAGACTAAGACAACTCTACAGTCGAAACTAAAGACAACTCTACAGTCGAGATTATAGGCAACTCTATAGCCGAGACTATATACAACTCTACAGTCGAGACTATAGATAACTCTATAGTCAAAACTATAGACAACTCTATAGTATAAACTGTAGAGAACTCTATAGCCTAGCCTATAGATAACTCTATAGTCAGGACTATAGACAACTCTATTGCCGAGACTATAGATAACTCTAGAGTCAGTACTATAGACAACTCTATAATCGAGAATATTAACAAGTCTATAGCTGAGACTATAGACAACCATATAGCTGAGACTATAAACAACTTATAGTCGAGACTATAGAAAACTCTATAGTCGAAACAATAGATAACTCTATTGTCGAGACTATAGAGAACTATATAGTCGATACTATAGATAACTCAATAGTGGAGGCTATAGACATCTCTATAGTGGAGACTATAGTTAACTCTATACTCGAGACTATAGACAACTTTATAGTAGAGACTATAAACAATTCTATCGTCGAGACTATAAAGAACGAGACTATAGAAAACTCTATGTTTGAAACCATAGAGAACTCAATAGTCGAGACCATAGACTACTCTATAGTCGAGACTATAGACAATCTATAGTCGAGACTATAGTTAACTCTATAGTGGAGACTATAGTTAACTCTATAGTGGAGACTATAGTTAACTCTATAATCGAGACTGTAGTTAACTCTATAGTCGAGACTATAGTTAACTATATAGTCGAGACTATAGACAACTTTATAGTCGAGACTATAGACAACTCTATAGTAGCGACTATAGACAACTCTATCGTCGAGACTATAAAGAACTCCGTATTCTAGACTATAGACAACTCTATGGTCGAGACCCTAGAGAACTCTATAGTCGAGACCACAGACAACTCTATAGTCGAGACTTTAGACAACTCTATAGTCAAACCTACTGGTGTTCATTCTGTAGATGAAATAACTATAGACGACCATATAAACTTCACTTTATGGTCGATAATCTATTCCTCTATATTACCACAAAAATAATTTAACAAAATACAATATTCCATTTAAACATGTTTTTAAAACAACACAAAAAAACAACACTCTAAAATGTTGTAATATTCATTAAAAAGCTAAAAATTAAATTGAAAAATTTTAAAAACCTCGTTATCAACTTAATGTAGGATCTCTTAAAAGATTATCTAGTATAGTTTGAAGTCTGCCTGCTTAATGTTAACGTTTTTCTACATTTATTTTGTTGCAAATGCAACAAAAATCAACCGCCATCAGACATGCATTTAATCGCAGAAAAAACACTAATTAACACATGCTAAACACACATACTACACAGCAATATTATCAGGCAACAATTGTATATAAATTAAAATCCAAAAAAATAAAATAAAACTTAAATGCATAAAATACAAAAAAAAAAATCTAAAGGATTGAAAGAAACACTAAACACACATGTGTCAAATGATAAACAAATCAACTAGTCTGTCTGTCCATGCCGTCCGCACGTCTGTCTGTCAGCGTCTTTAAAATTGATAAGTTTATCAACAACAGCTTATCAGTATGGACTAATATACATACACTCAAACACAAATACGATTTATATTTGTATTTTACAGAAAACATTCATGTGTATGTTTGAACATGCAACATAATCGTACAACAGTCAACAATTCAACGCATTGCAACGCAACAAATAAACAGCATGTAAACAAGTACTTAAAGTAAGAAGCGGGTTAATTTTGCACAGTGGTCCCAAAGAAAGCCAAATTTCGAATGGGACACTTAAGTTGGAAGTCAGTTCTAGTTCTTGTTCAATGTTAGTTCCGTTCTAGTTTAGTTCTAGTTCAGGTCTAGTTCAGTTCTAGTTCTGTTCTAGTTCTGTTCTAGTTCTGTTCTAGTTCTGTTCTAGTTCTGTTCTAGTTCTGTTCTAGTCCTAGTTCAGTTCTAGTTCAGTGCTAGTTCAGTTCTAGTTCAGTTCTAGTTCAGTTCTAGTTCAGTTCTAGTTCAGTTCTAGTTCAGTTTTAGTTCAGTTCTAGTTCAG
>NC_060954.1:7282083-7296622 GCF_022045245.1 Lucilia cuprina
GTATATCTAGACAGATATAGAGCCAGTAACTGGCTGTATATCTAGACAGATATAGAGCCAGTAACTGGCTGTATATCTAGACAGATATAGAGCCAGTAACTGGCTGTAATTCTAGATAGATATTGAGCCAGTAACTGACTGTATATCTAGACAGATTTTAGAGCCTGTAACTGACTGTATATCTAGACAGATATAGAGCCAGTAACTGACTGTATATCCAGATAGATATAGAGCTAATAACTGTATATCTAGATAGATATAGAGCCAGTAACTGACTGTATATCTAGACAGATATAGAACCACTAACTGGTTGTTTATCTAGACTGATATAGAGCCAGTAACTAGCTGTATTTCTAGACAGATAGATACACAGTAGTTGTTCTAAACAATTGTTCATCAAGTAATAATCGATTTTTTCATACATTATAATAAAGGAGAGAAGGAAAACATACTTAAAACCACCATTCTTTATTACTGCCTAAAACAGGAATACAACTCATTCCCTTAGTTTTTTCATCTTCCTTTATAATTTATTGTTGTTTTACATTGTTTCTTTATAACATATCCATTACTACCAAATTTCTCATTTTCCCCTAAATTTACAGCATTTCTTTTATTTTTCTTGCAAAAATTCTCAAAGCAGAAAAGTATCTTCGAGACTAGAAACTATTTAAGTGGCACGAGTACAAGTGGATTGTTTCCTCTGTTTTTTTGCCCTAAGGCTTCATCTGAGTAGACAGTCTACATGCAATTCTTTTATTTTCTTTTTAATATTTCAACAGAGTGTTGGCAAACATGGTCCTTTTTCTCTCTATGTTTTTTTTATTTATTTTATATAGCAAGTTTTTTCCTTTTTTTTTCATTGAGTTTTAGGTTTGGTTTGTTAATAATTCATAAAATCATCAGCATAAAACCACTACTTAAACTAACATCATAAAAAAATCATGAAAAAGTATTATGAAATGTAGTCTGAGGAGTTTTTTTTATGGTTTTGGAAGTAAAAAACATTGAAGAAAAGTTTTGGTTTCAGTTTAAGGAAAATTTTCACTTAAGATTAAGATTTATATGTAGATGTTTAAAAGCAAGCTCTATATCTGTCTATAAATACAGCCAGTTGCTGGGTCAATATCTTTCTAGTTATACAGCCAGTTACTGGATCTATATCTGTCTAGATATACATCCTGTTCCTGGCTCTATATGTGTCTAGATATACATCCAGTTCCTGGTTCTATATCTGCCTAGATATACAGCCAGTTACTAGATCTATATCTGTCTAGATATACAGCCAGTTACTGGCTCTACATCTGTCTAGATATACAGCCAGTTACTGGCTCTATATCTGTCTAGATATACAGCCAGTTACTGGCTCTATATCTGTCTAGATATACAGCCAGTTACTGGCTCTATATCTGTCTAGATATACAGCCAGTTACTGGCTCTATATCTGTCTAGATATACAGCCAGTTACTGGCTCTATATCTGTCTAGATGTATAGCCAGTTGCTGGCCCTATATCTGTTTAGGTATACAGCCAGTTTTTGCCTCTATATCTGAATGTTGTGATTTAACATATTTGTATTCTCTGCTCTTTAAATTTTCTTTATAAAAATATTTTATTTCTTTTTTTTCAGCTTTATGCATAAAAAATATTTGACAAAAGGTGTCTGGTCTCAGGATTAAAATTTTCCCTTTGCTTACCACATAAACACATTTTAATTTTTTCGAAATTATAATGGCCACTATGGGGAATTAAACCCCATTCTCAACCCTGTGTGACCAGCTCAGCATGTTGAACAAACATATATAAACGGTTGCTTAAAAGGAATTAAGTCAGGGAAGGAGAAATATTAAAATGTTGTCACCGTTAATAAAAATATTTATCAAACTTTTTTTAACAGCTTTAAAAAATAATGTTAAAGCTCATTAAAAGTATAAAATGTAAATTATTTAATGACTATTTAACTCCTTGTCATAATCATCAGTTCAAATTTTATGTTTTTTTTTGTCGATGTGAAAATGTAAAAAGTTTATGGGTTTTGTTATTAAAGAGAACATGTTGGGAGTTTTCTTTTTGTAAAAACTCTTTAAGATAATTTTAATTTTGTTTTGGCTTTTAAGGATCGTTACAAATAAAGACATTTATGGATAAAATGCTAAAGTGGAAATTTTATAGTATAGTTTTTTTTTAATAAACTAATTGATCTTTACTACCGTGATAACTTAATAATAAAAAAATTGTTTGCTGTTGTTGAAAAAGATCAAGGAAACTTGTTGCAAATTACAAAATCAAATGATTGGCATGAATAGAGAAAAATTCATAATAAAACCTCTTTTCAACATCAACATCATCAGTTGCTCATCATAATTAACAAACAACATATTCAATTCCAAACTAATCAACAGGGGCGTTAAACAAACTTTGTTGTAGTAAGACCACGAAAAAGAAGCCAATAAATGAACACTTTCCTACTGCCATACACCTGCTGCAATAGGTTTTAGTCGTTAAAAGCCAAGTTTAAATTTAGATTCTTATCTAGATTTCCTTTTTTTTCTCTCTAAAAAATAAAATTTTAAAGCTCTAAAAACAACAACTAAAATGCTATATACAAACAAAAAAACGCCTCAAATGGTTAGTTATCCTCCCCAGAAAATAGTATTTGTTTTGATGAAGTGACTGACGTCAGGAGCAGAAGTAGAAAAGAAATATTCATTTATTAAGATTGCAATCATCATGATCATCAGCCACTTGCTGATCGTGTTTTTATTCTGTTTAATGTCTCTTCTCATGTGTATAATTTCATGTCATGCTAGAAAATTGTTTATTTATATGATTTATAACATTGTATGTTTAACTTAAATAAGTTATTAAACAATGTACATACATATATTTTGTTATTTTCGAGCAGGTTTTTTTATTTTTCCTTGAAAATATTTCTCATAATAGATGACTTTATTTTAATGGTTTGTTAAAATTAATGATAGCTTTTGCAGTAAAAGAAAAAAACTATTAAAATTTCAATAGATAAAGTTAGACAATTTGTTTTCAAATAGTAATTAACTAAAATTAATAGTTACAGAGGCTTATGTATACAGGCAGTTACTGGCTCTATATCTGTTTAGATATACAGCCAGTTAATGGCTCTATATCTTTCTACATATATAGTTAGTTACTGGCTCTATATGTGTCTAGATATGCAGCCAGTTACTGGCTCTATATCTGTCTAGATATACAACCAGTTACTGACTCTATATCTATCTAGATATACAGCCAGTTACCGGCTCTATATCTGTTTAGATATACATCCAAATACTAACTCTATATCTGTCTAGATATGCATCCAGTTACTGGCAATATGTCTATATAGATATACAGCCAATTACTGACTCTATATCTGTCTAGATATACAGCCAGTTACTGGCTCTATATCTGTCTATATCTGTCTAAATATACAGCCAGTTACTGGCCCTAAATCGGTCTAGATATACAGCCAGTTTCTGGCACTATATCTCTCTGGCATTATATCTCTCTGGCATTATAGAGCCAGTTACTGGCTCTACATCTCTCCACATATACAGCCAGTTACTGGCTCTATATCTGTATACATATACAGCCAGTTACTGGCTCTACATCTGTCTACATATACAACCAGTTACTGGCTCTATATCTGTCTAGATATGCATACAGTTACTGGCTGTATGTCTATATAGATATACAGTCAAATACTCTCTCTATATCTGCCTAGTTATTACTGGCTCTATAGCTGTCTAAATATACAGCCAGTTACTGGCTCTATATCTGTCTAGATATACAGCCAGTTACTGGCTCTATATCTATCTAGATATACAGCCAGTTACTGGCTCTATATCTGTCTAGATATACAGCCAGTTACTGGCTCTATATCTGTCTAGATATACAGCCAGTTACTGGCTCTATATTTGTCTATATATACAGCTAGTTACTGGCTCTATATCTGTCTAGATATATAGCCAGTTACTGGCTCTTTATCTGTCTAGATATACAGCAAGTTACTGGCTCTTTATCTGCCTAATTATACAGCCAGTTACTGGCTCCATATCTGTCTAGATATACAGCCAGTTACTGGATCTTTATCTGTCTAGATATACAGCCAGTTACTGGCTCTATATATGTCTAGATATACAGCCAGTTACTGGATCTATATCTGTCTAGATATACAGCCAGTTACAGGCTCTATATCTGTCTAGATATGCAGCCAGTTACCGGCTCTATATCTGTCTAGATATGCAGCCAGTTACTCGCTCTATATCTGTCTAGATATACAGCCAGTTACTGGCTCTATATCTGTCTAGATATACAAACAGTTAGTGGTTCTATATCTGTCTAGATATACAGCCACTTACTGGCTCTATATCTGTCTAGATGTATAGCCAGTAACTGGTTCTATATCTGTCTAGATATACAACCAGTTACTGGCTCTATATCTGTCTAGATTTACAGCCAGTTACTGGCTCTATATCTGTCTAAATTTACAGCCAGTTACTGGCTCTACATCTGTCTAGATATACAGCCAGTAGCTGGCTCTATATGTGTCTAGATATACAGCCAGTTACTGGTTTTATATCTGTCTAGATATACAGCCAGTTACTGGCTCTATATCTGTCTAGATATATAGCCAGTTACTAGCTCTATATATGTCTAGATATACAGCCAGTTACTGGCTCTATATCTGTCTAAATATACAGCCAGTTACTGGCTCTATATCTGTCTAGATAAATAGTCAATTGCTGTTTGTATTTCTGTTTTTTTCTTTCTAGATATAAAGCCAGTTGCTTGCTATATTTCTGTTAAGATCTTTATCAACAAGATATTATTTTAAAAACTTAAACCTACGTTTAAGCATAAACCGAAGCAAACCCCTTAATTATACACTTAAAGGTGTGAAAAGTTATTTAGAAAATTTTAATTAACAGATGTATGAACCATAACAACCGTAACCATGACCTTTTTGTTATGACATAATTCTCCTACGTTGGACTAGTGACACAGAGAAAAACATATGTCTATAAATAAATGAAACAAATAAAAACTTCATAAGAAAACCAGGGGTAAGTTTCATTAATAATTTATACGAGTTTAAGAGAAAAACCAAAAACAGTAGCAATCTAAATATTACACCCCAAAATTCATAAAAATTTATTTTAACGACTCAGAGGCAAAAGAAAACATTTTCATTAAATGCAACCAAGCGGAAATCTACAACTTGTAAGCATTTAATTTTTATAGGACAGTTGTATAAAATGTTTTTCTATGTTTTATTTAAAAGTTTTTATTTTCTTTATGATTATTATTATATATATTTTTTTCCTTTTGTTTATTTGAATTATTTTGCATTTTAAATAGCATCCAGGTCTATATGAAGTCTTATTAAAGGTATCAAGTTTAAAAATTAGCATATTTTATAAGGACCTTTTTATCGGTGACTTGGAAAAACTGAATAAAAAAAAAATGAATTTTACATTTGACTAATTTTTTAGAAATATTTGTTACATTTCTTTTTTCGTTTGGCCAACATTACTAAGTACTTTAAAAAGGAAAATTGGTTACAATAGAAATTTGTTTACTGTGATTGTGTTTGTGACCCTTATTATAATAAAACAAATACCTTAAGGTATTTCTAGGGAATTTAGTTCTTAAAAAAATATATAAAATTAAATTTTTCTACAATTTATTTAATAAATTTTTAAATTTACCTTTTTATATAATTTTCCCATTTTAAACATTTTTCTTACATATTCATTTCAGTAATTGATATTTATCACTTGAACTTTTTTTGTGATATTATAATAAACCCAATTTTTTATGAAAACACTCATATAATAATGATAATGTTATAAAAAAAAATTAAAAATAAATTTGCACATTTTCTCCTTGTGACCAAAATAATCAACAAGAAAAAAAAATGAATAAAGTCGAAAACTTTTTAAAATAAAAGTCACGTACATACGTGACTGTTTGTCACACGCACAAAACTTGACCACAATTCATGCTCCAACGCTACCACGACTATACAATGGATCAAAACGATACATTACTTGTAAAGAGGAATGGGAGCATAAAATGAATTTCTACCATTTTTGAGCCTATTTTTAAATAAGGTTATTTTTCATCTTGCATGTGTATGTGTATAAATAATACCAAATGGATAAAGCCAGTAACTGGATCTAATTCTAGACAGATACAGAGCCAGTAACTGGCTGTATATCTCGACAGATATAGAGCCAGTAAATGGCTGTATATCTAGACAGATATAGAGCCAGTAACTGGCTGTATATCTAGACAGATATAGAGCCAGTAACTGGCTGTATACCTAGACAGATATAGAGCCAGTAAATGGCTGTATATCTAGACAGATATAGAGCCAGTAACTGGCTGTATATCTAGACAGATATAGAGCCAGTAACTGGCTGTATATCTAGACAGATATAGAGCCAGTAACTGGCTGTATATCTAGACAGATATAGAGCCAGTAACTGGCATATATCTAGAAAGAAATACAGTTAGTAACCGTTCCTATTCATGTTCATTGACAATCAACCTCTTATTTATAAGACTTTAACCGTTTAAATACATAAATAAGTTCATATTTTATCATTTCCTTCTTGTACCATTTTTAACATGACACCAATTTGTATCACTGTTTAAATATAATTTTTCCACTGATTGCAGTCATATTTCACAAAAAAAAAAAAAAAAAAACAAATACCAAAGACACCTATTTGTATTTCAGTTTCAGTATTCATTTCTGTTCTATAACATAAAATGTTGAGCATTTGTTTTTGTTTTGCTTATAAAAATGTGTGCGGTTTTTTTGTTGTATTTAATCAATTTATGAGTATTGTCGATCTGTCAGGTATCAAAACGGCCATTATAAACTACACGCTTAAATTGTTAAAATAAACTTGAGTAGATGACGACGATCATGATGATGATGATTCATATATTAAATTTACCTTTTTTTTGTTAAAAATCACAGGAGTATAATATTTGTCTGTATAAAAGAATTGAATCGGCGTGGGTTGTTTGTTCCACAGACAGCTAAGTATTGTGCCTGAAATGAAAATGACAAACACACAGGTAGTCAGTTGGGTTAATAAAGAAGAAAAAAATTGATTGTAGATCTTTTTCATTTAAAAAATTCATGTTAAAATGTCAAAGTTTTGTCATAATATTTTTTTGCTGTTGTTGGTTCTTCTTTTAGAGTAAAAACTTTTGGTATGGAATTAATGAGTATGATTTGTACATAGACTAGACTATAGACTAATTTCTACACTAAACTATGGACTAGACTATAGGCTAGACTATAAACTAGACTATAGACTAGACTATAGACTAGACTTAAAACTAGACTATAGACTAGAGTAGAGACTAAACTTTAGACTAGACTATAGACTAGACTATAAACTAGACTATAGACTAGACTAAAGACTAGACTAAAGACTAGACTATAGACTAGACTATAGACTAGACTATAGACTAGACTATAGACTATATATCTAGACAGATATAGAGCCAGTAACTGGCTGTATATCTAGACAGATATAGAGCCAGTAACTGGCTGTATATCTAGACAGATATAGAGCCAGTAACTGGCTGTAATTCTAGATAGATATTGAGCCAGTAACTGACTGTATATCTAGACAGATTTTAGACCTGTAACTGACTGTATATCTAGACAGATATAGAGCCAGTAACTGACTGTATATCCAGATAGATATAGAGCTAATAACTGTATATCTAGATAGATATAGAGCCAGTAACTGACTGTATATCTAGACAGATATAGAACCACTAACTGGTTGTTTATCTAGACTGATTTAGAGCCAGTAACTAGCTGTATTTCTAGACAGATAGATACACAGTAGTTGTTCTAAACAATTGTTCATCAAGTAATAATCGATTTTTTCATACATTATAATAAAGGAGAGAAGGAAAACATACTTAAAACCACCATTCTTTATTACTGCCTAAAACAGAATACAACTCATTCCCTTAGTTTTTTCATCTTCCTTTATAATTTATTGTTGTTTTAACATTGTTTCTTTATATACATATCCATTACTACCAAATTTCTCATTTTCCCCTAAATTTACAGCATTTCTTTTTTTTTTTCTTGCAAAAATTCTCAAAGCAGAAAAGTATCTTCGAGACTAGAACTATTTAAGTGGCACGAGTACAAGTGGATTGTTTCCTCTGTTTTTTTGCCCTAAGGCTTCATCTGAGTAGACAGTCTACATGCAATTCTTTTATTTTCTTTTTAATATTCCAACAGAGTTGTTGGCAAACATGGTCCTTTTTTCTCTCTATGTTTTTTTTATTTTTTTTATATAGCTTGTTTTTCCTTTTTTTTCATTGAGTTTTTAGGTTTGGTTTGTTAATAATTCATAAAATCATCAGCATAAAACCACTACTTAAACTAACATCATAAAAAAATCATGAAAAAGTATTATGAAATGTAGTCTGAGAGTTTTTTTTATGGTTTTGGAAGTAAAAAAACATTGAAGAAAATTTTTGGTTTCAGTTTAAGGAAAATTTTTCACTTAAGATTAAGATTTAATGTAGAGTTTAAAAGCAAGCTCTATATCTGTCTATAAATAACAGCCAGTTGCTGGGTCAATATCTTTCTAGTTATACAGCCAGTTACTGGATCTATTCTGTCTAGATATACATCCTGTTCCTGGCTCTATATGTGTCTAGATATACATCCAGTTCCTGGTTCTATATCTGCCTAGATATACAGCCAGTTACTAGATCTATATCTGTCTAGATATACAGCCAGTTACTGGCTCTACTCTATCTTCTAGATTTACAGCCAGTTACTGGCTCTATATCTGTCTAGATATACAGCCAGTTACTGGCTCTATATCTGTCTAGATATACAGCCAGTTACTGGCTCTATATCTGTCTAGATATACAGCCAGTTACTGGCTCTATATCTGTCTAGATATACAGCCAGTTACTGGCTCTATATCTGTCTAGATATACATCCATTTACTGGCTCTATATCTGTCAGATATACATCCATTTACTGGCTCTATATATGTCTAGATATACATCCATTTTCTGGCTCTATATCTGTCTACATATACATCCATTTACTGGCTCTATATCTGTCTATATATACAGCCAGTTACTGGATCTATATCTGTCTAGATATACATCCAGTTCCTGGCTCTATAGCTGTCTAGATATACATCCAGATCCTGGTTCTATATCTGTCTAGAATTACAGCCAGTTACTGGCTCTATATCTGTCTAGATATACAGCCAGTTACTGGCTCTATATCTGTCTAGATATACAACCAGTTACTGGCTCTATATTTTTTAGATATACAGCCAGTTACTGGCTCTATATCTGTCTAGATATACAGCCAGTTACTGGATCTATATCTGTCTAGATATACAGCCAGTTACTGGCTCTATATCTGTCTAGATATACAGCCAGTTACTGGTTTTATATCTGTCTAGATATACAGCCAGTTACTGGCTTTATATCTGTCTAGATATACAGCCAGTTACTGGCTCTTTATATCTGTCTAGATATACAGCCAGTAACTGGCTCTATATCTGTCTAGATATACAGCCAGTAACTGGCTCTATATTTGTCTAGATATACAGCCAGTAACTGGCTCTATAGTTGTCTAGATATACAGCCAGTAACTGGCTCTATATCTGTCTAGATATACAGCCAGTAACTGGCTCTATATCTGTCTATATCTATATAGAAATTGAGCTATACCGTATATCTATCTAGTTATTTAGCCAGTTGCTTGCTGCATTTTATTTTTTTTGTTTGCGCTTTTTTTAAAATTTTATAGATTTATTTAAAGTTTTTCGATTTTAAATAACATAATAGGTTCATATAAAGACACGCAGTTTGCCTTTCATGCAACAAAAAAAAAAAAAAAAAATTCAATTTTAAATTAATTTTGTCAGTCTCTCAAGGACATTAATTCAACCAAACAAAAAAACCGAAAACCCTCCAAACGCCTGCAACAATGTTAATGATTATGTTGGTTGTCAGTGTGGCGGCAGCAACAAAATAAATTGTATTCACTTGCACATTAATTTTGTTGTTATTTTCATTATAAACCACCAAGTTAACTTTGACATTGCAACATTATGTGGCAATAGCATATATATAATTCAATGTATCCTTTAACAGCAAGGATATGAATGTATTTAAATAATCTGATCACGTATATACTTCCACACATACAAATACATACATGAACATTCTCATATTCTGTATTATCTTGAAAAAAGAGAGAGCTAAAAGAGTTTATGAATTTCGTTACTTGAAAATAAACTGACAAAAGTTTTCTGTTATAGTAAAAGTGGCAGAGCCAGGATGTGGTCTACTGCTGTTAAAACTAGGTTAATAGCCTTTAAAGGACATAATACATATATTTTCATTTTAAACAATATTGGGGGAGTAGAATGTGTGTCATATTTGTTTAAAATTTTCTTGATTATATTTTTCACCCACAACCATCACCACTTTAATTGAATTGTGTTTGTTCAATATTGCCGCAAAATTATATATTTAAAGGATTTTTAATGATTATAATGCATATATATGAAAACAGTACAACGTGCAAGCTATTTTGCATTTGCTGCAATTAATAGCAAAATTCAAATTACCAAAAACTATACCTTATAATGATGGATAGAAATTTAGTTCAAGTTAATGCAAATGATTTAAGATGACAAATGTGTTGAATATAAATTAATTTGTAGCACAGACAGAAAACAGTGAAAACAGGATAACAAGGACGAATTTATGAAACTTGTGGTCGAGGTCTAGTTCTGTTGTAGTTTTGTTCTAGTTCTGTTTTAGTTCTGTTCTAGTTCTGTTCTAGTTCTGTTCTAGTTCTGTTCTAGTTCTGTTCTAGTTCTGTTCTAGTTCTGTTCTAGTTCTGTTCTAGTTCTGTTCTAGTTCTGTTCTAGTTCTGTTCTAGTTCTGTTCTAGTTCTGTTCTAGTTCTGTTCTAGTTCTGTTCTAGTTCTGTTCTAGTTCTGTTCTAGTTCTGTTCTAGTTCTGTTCTAGTTCTGTTCTAGTTCTGTTCTAGTTCTGTTCTAGTTCTGTTCTAGTTCTGTTCTAGTTCTGTTCTAGTTCTGTTCTAGTTCTGTTCTAGTTCTTTTCTGTTCTAGTTCCTTTTTGGTTCTAGTTCTGTTACAGTTCTGTTCTAGTTGAGTACTGTCCTAGTTCTGTTCTGCTCTAGTCTGTTGTAATTCAGTTCGATTTCAGCTTTTTCTTCTTAAATTCACTATTCTGTCTTTTCCTTTCTAACCTCAACTGTTATTTACATATCTAAATATTCAAGTGAATTTGTGCAACATAATTTATTATTTCAATCATTTTTAATAAGCATATATTTATTAATGCTACAAAAAATAATAATAATAATAATAATAATATTATACTTTTAATTAATATTAAAATATGCACTTAAACATTTATAATTTTCTTACAAAATTCATATAAAATTTGTTTAATTATACCCTAAAGTTAATTAAAACATAGATTTGATTCGTAATGATTTGAAGGTAATTGTGAGAAAATGTTCCTATTTAAAACAGCCCATATTTTCGTAAAGTTTTATCTTGTCATTTTCATGAATTCCATTTTCATATCCGGCGGCGTCTCTTTGCTCAAGAGTATGTGTGAGTGTGTTTTATTTGAATATGATTTTGTCTTTTTGCAAGTTTATTTGTTTCAAAAGTTTTAAGTTGTTTGCAAAATACTACGTTTAAATGGAGTCATTAAAGAGTGGGTAATTGCCAAAAGGGAGGAAGTGCACTACTTAAGATTTTATAAAAAAAAATTTAAGGTTTTCTTAAAACTACTCATAATGCACAAACGTTTTATGCTTTAATTCATTTTTTTCGTCTTTCAATATTGTCAAAATAATTTTATGTTAAAATTTTAAATACATATGTTTTATTAATCCTCATATTTTTTTCATAAATATTATAAATCTTTTTGTGTTTAATACCAATTTAATTATGAATTTTGTTTTTCTGCATACATATTGCTATTGAAATATTCATTTGTTACAGGTGCTGCAAATTATGAATACTCGTATGAGTTTAATTTAAATACACATGTGTTCAGAATAAAATAAAAAAGTACAAAAAGAGTTCAAAAATATTTGCATTTAACTCGTGTGACTGCAGAAAACTTGTAGTTCAAATTAATGCAATAGATGCGGAATTAAAATAAACGAGGGTATAAATGGACAGTAGGAAATTACGTCAGTGGCTATTCCAGTTCAGTTTTAGTTCAGCTCTAGTTCAGTTCTAGTTCAATTCTAGTTCAGTTCTAGTTCAGTTTTAGTTCAGTTCTAGTTCAGTTCTAGTTCAGTTCTAGTTCAGTTCTAGTTCAGTTCTAGTTCAGTTCTAGTTCAGTTCTAGTTCAGTTCTAGTTCAGTTCTAGTTCAGTTCTAGTTCAGTTCTAGTTCAGTTCTAGTTCAGTTCTAGTTCAGTTCTAGTTCAGTTCTAGTTCAGTTCTAGTTCAGTTCTAGTTCAGTTCTAGTTCAGTTCTAGTTCAGTTCTAGTTCAGTTCTAGTTCAGTTCTAGTTCAGTTCTAGTTCAGTTCTAGTTCAGTTCTAGTTCAGTTCTAGTTCAGTTCTAGTTCAGTTCTAGTTCAGTTCTAGTTCAGTTCTAGTTCAGTTCTAGTTCAGTTCTAGTTCAGTTCTAGTTCAGTTCTAGTTCAGTTCTAGTTCAGTTCTAGTTCAGTTCTAGTTCAGTTCTAGTTCAGTTCTAGTTCAGTTCTAGTTCAGTTCTAGTTCAGTTCTAGTTCAGTTCTAGTTCAAGTTCAAGTTCAGTTCTAGTTCAGTTCTAGTTCAGTTCTAGTTCAGTTCTAGTTCAGTTCTAGTTCAGTTCTAGTTCAGTTCTAGTTCAGTTCTACTTCAGTTCTAGTTCAGTTCTAGTTCAGTTCTAGTTCAGTTCTAGTTCAGTTCTAGTTCAGTTCTAGTTCAGTTCTAGTTCAGTTCTAGTTCAGTTCTAGTACATTTCCAGAGCAGTTCTAATTCAAATTCAGTTATTATTGATCCTTGTTTTCGCGGTTTATCTTTCTAATTTCTGACAGTTTTTTGATCTTCACTGTCAGTTGTTTCACATAATGTATGTCATTTACTAATTAAATAATAATTTGGCTTCTCTTAATATTTCTTTTTACTGCTGCCTGTTTATGCAATGATAACATACTCATCATTCTACCAGGCTTATTTGCAAAACACTTTTAATTTGGGGAATAGCAACAGAAAAGGACCTAATTAGATTTTTTCATTGACTTAAATGAATATAAGTGTTTTATATGATATCAACATAAAGACTACTTCAAATTGGTATACATACATGGTCATGAAAAAGCAAAACTAAAAAATAGAAAATCTCAGTAGCATGAAGGTTAAGTGCAAATGCTGAAATACTTGCCATAATAAACCAAACTAAAGGATTAATTTCTTAAATATGTTGAAGCCAAAATCATTTAAGACCCTTCAATATCCAACTGATAAGGCCTTTGACAGCATAAGTATATTTGAAACTTGCATGATTATATTAGTTTAACTTTAGCAGCTCTCTATTACTCAGCTATTACTAACACTCCTCAGGCAGCTAAAACTGTCAATAAATAAAATACACATATTATTTCACAAGATTTATTTATGTATATGGAAGATTTGATAAGTCTTTCTCAATATATTTTATTTAGAGAATAAAATAATGTGAATTACTTGTTTTTCTAAAAACCTTTAAAAGAAAATACGAACTTTTGAAAAACACTTAATAATTGGTTTGTGTTAAAATACTCCAGGACATGTGTAATCTAACCAAACAGCCACCAGAGAAATTTTCAAAAGTAATATTAACTTTGCCACCACCAGTGACAAGGGTTGTTGTTTTAGAGATATAGTTATATAGAAATGACCACAATAGATAATAGTAAATAATAATCAGTAGCAACATCCTCATCATTACTAGTATCGGTATCAGTGTCCTGGCTAATATGAGTTCATATCAACACACATTTATAATTTTGTAATTGTGTGTGTGTTGGTGGTAGCATTTAAAGGTAATTTTGACATAATTTATTGCCCGAAAAAGGAACTGTCATCACGCTATCTGGGCAATAATTTACAGCTACATTAGTCGGCAGAAATGTATCTCAATTTGGGGAATTAGTTGGGGTATAAAAACTAAAGATATTAAATAAGTATTTTAGATAAAAGGTGTTTTACTAGAAAAATAAGTTTTAGTTTTAGAACTAGAACTGAATTAGAAAAGAACTAGAACAGAACTAGTAAAGAACTAGAACAGAACTAGAAAAGAACTAGAACAAAACTAGAACAGAACTAGAACAGAACTAGAACAGAACTAACACAGAACTAAAACAGAATTAGAACAGAACTAAAACAGAACTAGAACAGAACTAGAACAGAACTAGAACAGAACTAGAACAGAACTAGAACAGAACTAGAACAGAACTAGAACAGAACT
>NC_060954.1:7296722-7298691 GCF_022045245.1 Lucilia cuprina
TCTATAGTCTAGTCTATAGTCTAGTCTATAGTCTAGTCTATAGTCTAGTCTATAGTCTAGTCTATAGTTTAGTCTATAGTCTAGTCTATAGTTTAGTCTATAGTCTAGCCTATAGTTTAGTCTATAGTCTAGTCTATAATCTACTCTATAGTCTAGTCTATAGTGTAGTCTATAGCCTAGTCTATAGTCTAGTCTATAGTTCAGTCTATAGTCTAGTCATAGTCTTGTCATTTGAACATTCAACTCTTCATAGACTCTGCAGTAATAGGTCCAATTTCCGGATATTAGTTTCTCTTTTCTCCCTTATCCCTCCCATAGTACCATGAACAAAAGCCTTCTTATATAAACAACATTTTTAGCATTTTCCTCTAAACAACGCAAAACACACATTTTTGAATATTGCATAAATTAACTTGGCTCTCAAACCAAACAACCAAAAAAAAAACACAGCAACAACATTAAAGGTATTTGGACAACAACAAGGAATCGGCCTGTTAAAACTTCTCACAGCAAGATACTTTCATACACAAGCAAACCAATAAGCAAGGGACAAAAATTGCTTAACAAAAGTGTGGTAAAAGAGTCAAATTAATAAGTGAGTGCTTGTGTTAGGCACATGCTTCATAATGTAGGCGACCAAATACAAAAACAACAACCACAACAATAACAATAACGTATACTATATGTCTTTAGTTTTAGGACTCTACAATAAATGTTGATGGACAAATTTAAATATACAGACAATGTGGATCATTGATCATTTAGTTGTGTTGTAGGTAGTATGATTTCTAAAGAAAAGGATACACACTCACTCATACACACACATTAAAATATTTACAATAATATTTAAATTCAAATACCAACCACAAGCCAAAAACGGACATAAAGCTTGGTTCCCATAAACATTAATAACGACCAAATAAAATGTAAAAAACACATCGACATTTAAACTTAAATTTCAATTTAAATAAAATGAAAAAATAAAACAAAAAACCAACTCTGCGAAGGCAGCATAACTAATAGATATAAATGTACATAAGTTTCCTTAAAACCTTAATCCTACTCGTTCCTATAAGAGCAACTAAATTAGAATCATTCATGATCAAATTAACATTTGTTCCAAAAAGTAATTTATTAGTTTCATACTGTGCGGACATACATATGTGCACTTTCATATAAATTTTATTCAACTATTTCGGTTAAAATTCAAATTTAAATTCTGTATTTGCTTTTGGTCTGTTATACACATGCAAAGTTATTTTAGTGTTTTTTATATATATTTTATGCTTATGTCCAGCCTAAATGAAAAATTTGGCATAAATTAAGATGAAAAAAATTACATTTCCGCTTGAATTTTTTCAAATATCATAATTAGCTTCATTATTCAAGGATTAAATAACAAGAGTAGAGACTAAACTATAGTCACGACAATAAACAAATCAAGAATATAATCCTGACCACAGTCCTTATATAATCTAGACTACAGTTTAGTCTTTATTTTCGCAAAAAGTCTTGCCTAGTCTATAGTATAGTCTATATTCTAGTATATAGTCTAGTGTGTGGCCTAGTCTATAACCTAATCTATGGTCTAGTCTATAATCTAGATTCTAGTCTATAACAAGACTAGTCTATAACAAGACTATAGCCCTGTCCACAGTCCTTACTATAGTCCTGACTATATTCTAGCCTATAACACTGATTTTGGTCTAGTCTATGGTCTAGCCCATAGTTTTGTCTGGTGTATATTCCAGTCTATAGTCTAAAGTCTAGTACATAGTCTAGTCTATAGTCTAGTCTATAGTCTAGTCTAAAGTCTAGTCTATAGTCTAGTCTAAAGTCTAGTCTATAGTCTAGTCTATAATCTAGTCTAAAGTCTAGTCTATAGTCTAGTCTTTAGTCTAGTCTATAGTCTAGTCTATAGTCTAGTCTATAGTCTAGTCTATAGTCTAGTCTATAGTCTAGTCTATAG
>NC_060954.1:7298791-7301805 GCF_022045245.1 Lucilia cuprina
TGGCTCTATATCTGTCTAGATATACAGCCAGTTACTGGATCTATATCTGTCTAGATATACAGCCAGTTACTGGCTCTATATCTGTCTAGATATACAGCCAGTTACTGGTTTTATATCTGTCTAGATATACAGCCAGTTACTGGCTTTATATCTGTCTAGATATACAGCCAGTTACTGGCTCTTTATATCTGTCTAGATATACAGCCAGTAACTGGCTCTATATCTGTCTAGATATACAGCCAGTAACTGGCTCTATATTTGTCTAGATATACAGCCAGTAACTGGCTCTATAGTTGTCTAGATATACAGCCAGTAACTGGCTCTATATCTGTCTAGATATACAGCCAGTAACTGGCTCTATATCTGTCTATATCTATATAGAAATTGAGCTATACCGTATATCTATCTAGTTATTTAGCCAGTTGCTTGCTGCATTTTATTTTTTTGTTGCGCTTTTTTTAAATTTTATAGATTTAATTTAAAGTTTTTCGATTTTAAATAACATAATAGGTTCATATAAAGACACGCAGTTTGCCTTTCATGCAACAAAAAAAAAAAAAAAAATTCAATTTTAAATTAATTTTGTCAGTCTCTCAAGGACATTAATTCAACCAAACAAAAAAACCGAAAACCCTCCAAACGCCTGCAACAATGTTAATGATTATGTTGGTTGTCAGTGTGGCGGCAGCAACAAAATAAATTGTATTCACTTGCACATTAATTTTGTTGTTATTTTCATTATAAACCACCAAGTTAACTTTGACATTGCAACATTATGTGGCAATAGCATATATATAATTCAATGTATCCTTTAACAGCAAGGATATGAATGTATTTAAATAATCTGATCACGTATTACTTCCACACATACAAATACATACATGAACATTCTCATATTCTGTATTATCTTGAAAAAAGAGAGAGCTAAAAGAGTTTATGAATTTCGTTACTTGAAAATAAACTGACAAAAGTTTTCTGTTATAGTAAAAGTGGCAGAGCCAGGATGTGGTCTACTGCTGTTAAAACTAGGTTAATAGCCTTTAAAGGACATAATACATATATTTTCATTTTAAACAATATTGGGGGAGTAGAATGTGTGTCATATTTGTTTAAAATTTTCTTGATTATATTTTTCACCCACAACCATCACCACTTTAATTGAATTGTGTTTGTTCAATATTGCCGCAAAATATATATTTAAAGGATTTTTAATGATTATAATGCATATATATGAAAACAGTACAACGTGCAAGCTATTTTGCATTTGCTGCAATTAATAGCAAAATTCAAATTACCAAAAACTATACCTTATAATGATGGATAGAAATTTAGTTCAAGTTAATGCAAATGATTTAAGATGACAAATGTGTTGAATATAAATTAATTTGTAGCACAGACAGAAAACAGTGAAAACAGGATAACAAGGACGAATTTATGAAACTTGTGGTCGAGGTCTAGTTCTGTTGTAGTTTTGTTCTAGTTCTGTTTTAGTTCTGTTCTAGTTCTGTTCTAGTTCTGTTCTAGTTCTGTTCTAGTTCTGTTCTAGTTCTGTTCTAGTTCTGTTCTAGTTCTGTTCTAGTTCTGTTCTAGTTCTGTTCTAGTTCTGTTCTAGTTCTGTTCTAGTTCTGTTCTAGTTCTGTTCTAGTTCTGTTCTAGTTCTGTTCTAGTTCTGTTCTAGTTCTGTTCTAGTTCTGTTCTAGTTCTGTTCTAGTTCTGTTCTAGTTCTGTTCTAGTTCTGTTCTAGTTCTGTTCTAGTTCTTTTCTGTTCTAGTTCCTTTTTGGTTCTAGTTCTGTTACAGTTCTGTTCTAGTTGAGTACTGTCCTAGTTCTGTTCTGCTCTAGTCTGTTGTAATTCAGTTCGATTTCAGCTTTTTCTTCTTAAATTCACTATTCTGTCTTTTCCTTTCTAACCTCAACTGTTATTTACATATCTAAATATTCAAGTGAATTTGTGCAACATAATTTATTATTTCAATCATTTTTAATAAGCATATATTTATTAATGCTACAAAATAATAATAATAATAATAATAATATTATACTTTTAATTAATATTAAAATATGCACTTAAACATTTATAATTTTCTTACAAAATTCATATAAAATTTGTTTAATTATACCCTAAAGTTATTAAAACATAGATTTGATTCGTAATGATTTGAAGGTAATTGTGAGAAAATGTTCCTATTTAAAACAGCCCATATGTTTCGTAAAGTTTTATCTTGTCATTTTCATGAATTCCATTTTCATATCCGGCGGCGTCTCTTTGCTCAAGAGTATGTGTGAGTGTGTTTTATTTGAATATGATTTTGTCTTTTTGCAAGTTTATTTGTTTCAAAAGTTTTAAGTTGTTTGCAAAATACTACGTTTAAATGGAGTCATTAAAGAGTGGGTAATTGCCAAAAGGGAGGAAGTGCACTACTTAAGATTTTATAAAAAAAAATTTAAGGTTTTCTTAAAACTACTCATAATGCACAAACGTTTTATGCTTTAATTCATTTTTTTCGTCTTTCAATATTGTCAAAATAATTTTATGTTAAAATTTTAAATACATATGTTTTATTAATCCTCATATTTTTTTCATAAATATTATAAATCTTTTTGTGTTTAATACCAATTTAATTATGAATTTTGTTTTTCTGCATACATATTGCTATTGAAATATTCATTTGTTACAGGTGCTGCAAATTATGAATACTCGTATGAGTTTAATTTAAATACACATGTGTTCAGAATAAAATAAAAAAGTACAAAAAGAGTTCAAAAATATTTGCATTTAACTCGTGTGACTGCAGAAAACTTGTAGTTCAAATTAATGCAATAGATGCGGAATTAAAATAAACGAGGGTATAAATGGACAGTAGGAAATTACGTCAGTGGCTATTCCAGTTCAGTTTTAGTTCAGCTCTAGTTCAGTTCTAGTTCAATTCTAGTTCAGTTCTAGTTCAGTTTTAGTTCAGTTCTAGTTCAGTTCTAGTTCAGTTCTAGTTCAGTTCTAGTTCAGTTCTAGTTCA
>NC_060954.1:7301905-7304424 GCF_022045245.1 Lucilia cuprina
GTCTAGTCTATAGTCTAGTCTATAGTCTAGTCTATAGTCTAGTCTATAGTCTAGTCTATAGTCTAGTCTATAGTCTAGTCTATAGTCTAGTCTAGTATATAGTCTAGTTTATAGTCTAGTCTATAGTCTAGGCTATAGTCTAGTCTTAAGTTTAGTGTGTATAATTCATTCTATAGTCTAGTCTTAAGTCTAGTCTACAGCCTAGTCTATAGTCTAGTCTATAGCGTAATATATAATCTAGTCTATAGTCTAGTCTAGTCTATAGTTTTTGTAAGCCTTTTCCTTCATAGTTATTATGTAACGCCTTACAAATAGCTAATATCTCCTTAAATTCATGTAATAAAATATAAAAGACCCAAAACAAATGATGTTTACTACTAATCTCTGGAAAAATTGTTTGTTTTTAAGTCATAATCTGAAATCTGTCAGACATTTTACATAAAAATTAAACGAGTATTTTAGTATTTTAACCATTTTTTTTAATTTTAATTTTAAAACCCCTGTCATAATTTCATATTTGCCACACACATACAAACATATAAATATTTGCCACAACAATATGAAAACGCAGAAACTTTAAGTATTGCAACAAAATCAGCTTTTGGTGGTAACAGCCGATTAAAAACATACAACCAACCAACTAAAAACAAAATAAATTTTATGTTTAAAAACATTTCAGATAAATCTTTATGATGACCGTTAAGATAGAAACGACAATATGAATGAAAAAATATATTTGAGGGGAAAAATTGATTTTAGATTAGTATGGAAAAAATGTGTCTTTAACGCACAGCACGCATTTAAAAGCTACTTTTATGAGCATAATTTCATGGTTGGTATGTATAAGCAACAAATAACTACATTTTTAAGTTTGTAATACGAGTTTAGTAGTATTTTGTTGTTTAATTTTTAAGGCAATTAATTAAACCTCAGGTTGTCTACAGAGTTTTGTCAATTACTTGTTGTTATTAAACACAAGTTAGACGACCATTTCAACTAACTCACCAAATTGCCAAAAGAATATTTAATGCAAAAATGTTAGCACACAAAATAAATGGTAATTTGTCTTAAAAACTAGCTACATAAAAATAGTTATAGACAAAATGTTAATGTAATTAAAAATTAATTCATTCATCCAGCATCAGCAGCATTGTGTACTTCATCAGTCATTCATTTATGCATTACTTACTTACTTACGATCTTTTGTATATGAATTTTACCAGTTCAAACTACATTTCCATTTGCTATGCTATTCTAAATAGAAAATTGCGTGCTAAGGCTAGTTTTTTTTGTGCTTGCTATAGTCTTTTGTAAACTTGATTGCATTTTATTGGAGTTTTGTTGTCCTCCTTTTCTTACCACTCATCATACTCAGCATGAGGCTGAATGTCGTAAATGGTTTTGTTTTACTACTAGTACTTCACTTTCGTGCTATCATATATGCCATCTTTACTACATACATTTGTCTAGCTGTCTCTTTGTATGTTTATACATATTTATAGTCAGTTTTGTTTGAATCTAGTTATGTGCTAAAAACCTGTGTAGTACAATGTTAACAATGTTTCCTATAAACTATAGTGTAGCATAAATTCGAAACCAAAGTCTTCTCTAACGAATAACTAATGCCTAGTCTGGTGCATAGTCTAGTCGATAGTCTAGGCTATGGGCTAGTCAATAGTCTAATCTATTGGTTAGTCAATAACCTAGTATGTAATATAGTATAAATGTTATAGGCTAGTATATAGTCTATTCTTAAGTAAAGTCTACCGTTGAGTATAACAAATGTTTAGTCTATTGACTAGGCTGCAGTCTTGGCTAAAATTTAGCCTATCGTCTAGCCTAGAGGCTAGTTAATAGTTTAGTCTGTGTTCTAGTTAATAGTCTGGTCTATAGGCTAGGCTATATTCTAGCCTAAATAATCTAGTCTATAGTCTAATCTAGTCTACTCTACCCTACTATAGTCTAGGCTAGTTTAGAAAATAAACTTGTCAAGTAAATAATCGAGTATATAGCGTAGTCTGTAGTCTTGTCTCTAGTTTTGTCCATAGTCTTGTCTATAGTCTTATCTAAAGTCTAGTCTGTAATCTTTTCTACAGTCCTTTCTATAGTCCTGTCTATAGACTATGTATATTTTATATAGTTTAGTCTATAGTCTAGTCTACAATTCAGTCTATAGTCTTGTCTATAGTTTAGTCTATAGTTTATTCTATAGTCTAGTCTATAATCTAGTCTATAGTCTAGTATACACTCTAGTCTATGGTCTAATCTATATTCTAGTCTATACTCAAGTCTATAGTCTAGTCTAAACTCTAGTCTACAGTCTAGTCTATAATCTAGTCTATAATCTAGTCTATAGTCTATTCTATAGTCTAGTCTATAGTCAATTCTATAGTCTAGTCTATAGTCTATTATATAGTCTAGTCCATAGTCTAGTCTGTAGTCTAGTCTATAGTCTAGTCTATAGTCTAGTCTATAGTCTAGTCTATAGTCTAGTCTATAGTCTAGTCTATAGTCTAGTC
>NC_060954.1:7304524-7307483 GCF_022045245.1 Lucilia cuprina
GTTATTTAGTTATTTAGTTATTTAGTTATTTAGTTATTTAGTTATTTAGTTATTTAGTTATTTAGTTATTTAGTTATTTATTTATTTAGTTATTTAGTTATTTAATTACTTAGTTATTTAGTTAGTTAGTTAGTTAGTTAGTTAGATAGTTAGTTAGCTAGCTAGCTAGTTAGTTAGTTAGTTAGTTAGTAAGTTAGTTAGTAATATAGGCTATTGTCTAGTTAATAGTCCTAGTGTATAGTCTAGCCTATAGTCTAGTTTTTAGTCTTGTACAGTCTAGTCTATTATATAGTCTAGTCAATAGGCTAGCCTATAGTCTAGTCTATAGTGTACTCTATAGTATAGTCTATAGCCTAGCCTTTAGTCTAGTATACAGTCTGGTCTATAGTCTACTCTATAGTCAAGTCTATAGTCTAGTCTATAGTCAAGTCTACAGTCTAGTCTATATTCTAGTCTATAGGCTAGTCTATTGTCTAGTCTATGATCTAGTCTATAGTCAAGTTTATAGTCTAGTCTATATTCTAGTCTATAGTTTAGTCTATATCCTAGTTTATAGTCTAGTCCATAGTCTAGTACTTAGTCACGTCTATAGTGTAGCCTAGAGTTAATTCTATAGTCTAGACTATATTCTAGTCTGAAGGCTAGTCTATTGTCTAGTCTATAGTCAGTCTATGATCTAGTCTATAGTCAAGTTTATAGTCTAGTCTATATTCTAGTCTATAGTTTAGTCTATAGCCTAGTTTATAGTCTAGTCTATAGTCTAGTCTAGTATATAGTCTATTATCTTGAAGTCTAGTCTAGTCTTTAGTCTTGTACAGTCTCTAAAGTTTGGTCTATAGTCTATTATATAATCTGGTCAATAGGCTAGTCTATAGTCTAGTCTATAGTCAAGTCTTGTCTTTAGTCAAGTCTAGTCTATAGTCAAGTCCATAATCTAGTCTATATCCTACTTTATAGTCTAGTCTATAGTCTACGTTATAGTGTAGTATGTAGTCAAGACTATAATCTAGTCTATAGTCAAGTCTATAGTCTAGACTATATACTAGTCTATAGGCTAGTCTATTGCCTATTGTCTATTTTCTAGTCTATAGTCTAGTCTTAAGTCAATTCTATATTATAGTATATAGTCTAGTTTATTGCTTAGTTTACATTCTAATCTATTGTATAATTCATTTTCTAGTTTGTAGTCTAGTCTACAGTCTAGTCTATAGTCCAATTTTTAGTCCAGTCTACAGTCGAGTCTATAAACTAGCATACTATTTAATATATAATCTAATCTTTAATCTGTGTTATAGTCCAGTTTACAGTCGTCTATTTTATACATGAATTAGTTTACTTAGGATTTTTGTTGTTTTATCCCATAGTGCATTTAGTGCGTTTTTGCTTAACAACGAATTGACTTGGAAAATTCTTTGTAAAAAAGTTAAAAATAAGTTATTTTAAACTAAAAAAATTCCAAGAACTATTTTATTTGCTATTATGTATGCATTATTTTATATTTTACAAATTTTTGCATAAATAACGCAAGAACAAAAAATATTATTATTTTTGGTGAAAAAAAAAAATAATCATAAATTTACATTAAAATTGAAAAATATTCTATGAATTGATAGATAAAACAATTATAGTAGAAACAGCAAACAAATGTATCTCTAATTTTACGTTGCTGATTACTATTGACCAACCAAAAAATATGCTTCATTAGGTATGCAAATTTACATTTAACATTAAATGTTTTAATAATAAATAATTTTTGAAAATATTTTACGAAAATTTTTAATTCTCATCCTTGATTATGCTTTTAATGAAAAATAAAGTGAACAAAAAGAAGAATTAATCACACAAATAAAATATGTAAAAATTATATTAAATTATGGTAAAATTGCAAATGTATTTTACAAAGTTTTACAAATGGATTTCTATTGAAATGTGCAATGACAATTAAGGATTTTTCAATGAAAGCAATTTGATAAAAATTTACATAAAAATTATTTAAATAAATAAGAGTTTTTGCCACAGTCAATAAATCAGCTTTATTTAAGATAAATTGAAAACAGTTTAATTGTATTGTAGATGGCAGAAAAATGGCTTAAATTTATTTAATATTTAATTTTGTTAGTATTTAAATTAAAATTCAAAAAAATTTTGTAATAATTAATAAAATTATAAGCAATTATAATAATAATTATCATGCACATAAAAATACCATTTAAAGCTTAATAATGCAATTTAAAGTTTGTTTTTTTTTGTAATAAACTCTTATCAAGGTCATCTAAAGTATTTAATAATTTCCACATCAATAACTTAAAGGCAGGAAAAACTACAATCTATTATTAAAATCTTTTACAGAAAAGAACTCTTAACTTTTCAGCATAAACATTGAAGGTAATATGGAAAAGAAGAAAAAAATACAAAAATGATCATAATTTATATTATAATTTTCTGCTTTTATATGTTTACTTTTCTATTTGCTGCTATGGTCAATAAAAAATAGATTTTCTAGATTTTTCCAAATAAAAATCATTGTATTCAGCTTTTTTATAACATCCATTTAACTATCTTTTTGTCTTTTAGTTGCTGCAGTAGCAATAGACATTAACTAGACAGCCAATCATAGCAAAGAAACATTATAACGCAGAGACCGGCTCTTGCAGACCGCATGAAACGAACGAACACATACACACACACCTTATACATACAGACTACACAAAAAATTTAATTTGAAACAATACAAACCCATAAATAAAAGTGTAACAGACTTGACTATAGAATATACTATAGAATAGACTATAGACTAGACTATAGACTAGACTACAGACTAGACTATGGACTAGACTACAGACTAGACTACAGACTAGACTATAGACTAGACTACAGACTAGACTACAGACTAGACTACAGACTAGACTACAGACTAGGCTATAGACAAGACTATAGACTAGACTATAGACTAGACTAT
>NC_060954.1:7307583-7324196 GCF_022045245.1 Lucilia cuprina
AGACTATAGACGAGACTATAGACTAGACTATAGACTAGACTATAGACTAGACTATAGACGAGACTATAGACTAGACTATAGACTAGACTATAGACTAGACTATAGACTGGACTATTAACTAACTAACAAACTAATTAACTAACTAACTAACTAACTAACTAACTAACTAACTAACTAACTAACTAACTAACTAACTAACTAACTAACTAACTAAATAACTAACGAACTAACTAACTAACTAAATAACTAACTAACTAACTAACTAACTAACTAACTAACTAACTAACTAACTAACTAACTAACTAACTAACTAACTAACTAGCTAACTAACTAACTAACTAACTAACTAACTAACTAACTAACTAACTAACTGACTGACTGACTGACTACCTAACTAACTAACTAACTAACTAACTAACTAACTAACTAACTAACTAACTAACTAACTAACTAACTAACTAACTAACTTACCAACTAACTAACTAACTAACTAACTTACTATCTAACTAACTAGCTAACAAACTTAGAAACTAACTATCTAGTGAGTTCACTAACTAACTAACCAACTAACTAACAACTCTTCTACTCTTCAAGCCCTTCTCGGATTTAAACCAAAAAGTTCTTCAATAACTACCAGTTAAAAACATTCGTTCGCAAAACTTTACTCTCCTTTACTTATAGAGTTCAATCACAAATATACAATTTTTTTTATAAATTTTATTTCTAATCTGATAAAATAAATTTCCACTAACTAAATGTATCTGATTTGAGAAATTGCGGAATAAAAAAACACACACACATCTACACGTTGAACAGTAGTTTGAAGGCAAGCGTGGTCGATGTAGCATTTTTCTTAATGCCAGCAATGTAAAATAGTTGCACGAGAAGGAAATTGATGATTTGGATGAATGACCATTGAGCAAAGTGATTAAGATTACAATAAAAAGATATGAGAATCAAATGATAGAAAAATAATTTAGTATTTTGTAATAACAAGATATATACAAACTAAGTTAAAAACAAAGTCCATAGGCGAGGCTCTACAGTCTGGTCTATAAACATTCGGCCAAAAAGAAGACACCCTACAGTCCGTTCTATACAGAGCGTGATCAAAGATTTTCATCCTTTAGGCCCTAGCTCTTCTAGTTTAGCCAGAAAATGGACTTTTATGTTTTCACTCAAAAATTGAGTTTTTGTAGGAAATAAAAGTGATCACAGATTTTCATCCTTTTGGCTCTAACTCGTCTAGTTTAGTCAGAAAATGAACTTTTATGTTTTCACTCAAAAATCGAGTTTTAGTAGGAAATAAAAGTGATCACAGTTTCATACTTTTGCCCTTAACAGATAGAGTTTAGCCAGAAAATGGACTTTTGTGTTTTCACTCAAAAATCGAGTTTTAGTAGGAAATAAAAGTGATCACAGATTTTCATCCTTTTTCCTCTAACTTGTCTAGTTTAGCCAGAAAATGGACTTTTATGTTTTCACTCAAAAATCGAGTTTTAGTAGGAAATAAAAGTGATCACAGATTTTCATCCTTTTGCCTCTAACTCGTCTAGTTTAGCCAGAAAATGGACTTTTATAATTTCAAAATCCAAAAAATCGTGTTTTAGTAGGAAATAAAAGTGATCACGGATTTTCATCCTTTTGGCTGTAACTCGTCTGGTTTAGCCAGAAAATGGACTTTTATGTTTTCACTCAAAAATCGAGTTTCAGTAAGAGATAAAAGTGATCCTTTTGGCCCTAACTCGTCTAGTTTAGCCAAAAAATGGACTTTTATATTTTCACTCAAAAAATCGATTTTTAATAGGAAATAAAAGTGATCACAGATTTTCATCCTTTTGCCTCTAACTCGTCTAGTTTAGCCAGAAAATGGACTTTTATGTTTTCACTCAAAAATCGAGTTTTAGTAGGAAATAAAAGTGATCACAGATTCTCATCCTTTTGGCTCTAACTCGTCTAGTTTAGCCAGAAAATGGACTTTTATGTTTTCACTCAAAAATCGAGTTTTAGTAGGAAATAAAAGTGATCACAGATTTTCATCCTTTTGTCTCTAACTCGTCTAGTTTAGCCACAAAATGGACTTTTATGTTTTCACTCAAATATTGAGTTTTAGTAGGAAATAAAAGTGATCACAGATTTTCATCCTTTTGCCTCTAACTCGTCTAGTTTAGCCACAAAATGGACTTTTATGTTTTCACTCAAAAATCGAGTTTTAGTAGGAAATAAAAGTGATCACAGATTTTTATCCTTATGGCTCTAACTCGTCTAGTTTAGCCAGAAAATGGACTTTTATATTTTCACTCAAAAATCGAGTTTTATTAGGAAATAAAAGTGATCACAGATTTTCATCCTTTTGGCTCTAACTCGTCTAGTTTAGCCACAAAATGGACTTTTATGTTTTCACTCAAATATTGAGTTTTAGTAGGAAATAAAAGTGATCACAGATCACTTTGGCTCTAACTCGTCTAGTTTAGCCAGAAAATGGACTTTTATAATTTCACTCAAAAAATCGTGTTTTAGTAGGAAATAAAAGTGATCACAGATTTTCATCCTTTTGGCTGTAACTCGTCTAGTTTAGCCAGAAAATGGACTTTTATATTTTCACTCAAAAATCGAGTTTTAGTAGGAAATAAAAGTGATCACAGATTTTCATCCTTTTGCCTCTAACTCGTCTAGTTTAGCCAGAAAATGGACTTTTATATTTTCACTCAAAAATCGAGCTTTAATAGGAAAAAAAGTGATCACAGATTTTCATCCTTTTGCCTCTAACTCGTCTAGTTTAGCCAGAAAATGGACTTTTATGTTTTCACTCAAAAATCGAGTTTTAGTAGGAAATAAAAGTGATTACAGATTTTCATCCTTTTAGCTCTAACTCGTCTAGTTTAGCCAGAAAATGGACTTTTATATTTTCACTCAAAAATCGAGTTTTATTAGGAGATAAAAGTGATCACAGATTTTTATCCTTATGGCTCTAACTCGTCTAGTTTAGCCAGAAAATGGACTTTTATGTTTTCACTCAAAAATAGAGTTTTAGTAGGAAATAAAAGTGATCACAGATTTTAATCGTTTTGGCTCTAACTCGTCTAGTTTAGCCAGAAAATGGACTTTTATGTTTTCACTCTAACTCGTCTAGTTTAGCGAGAAAATGGACTTTTATTTTTTTACTCAAAAATCGAGTTTTAGTAGGAAATAAAAGTGATCACAGATTTTCATCCTTTTGGCTCTAACTCGTCTAGTTTAGCCAGAAAATGTACTTTTATATTTTCACTAAAAAATTGAGTTTTAGTAGGAAATAAAAGTGATCACAGATTTTCATCCTTATGGCTCTAACTCGTCTAGTTTAGCCAGAAAATGGACTTTTATGTTTTCACTCAAATATTGAGTTTTAGTAGGAAATAAAAGTGATCACAGATTCTTATCCTTTTGTCTCTAACTCGTCTAGTTTAGCCAGAAAATGGACTTTTATATTTTCAGTCAAAAAATCGAGCTTTAATAGGAAATAAAAGTGATCACAGATTTTTATACTTTTGCCTCTAACTCGTCTAGTTTAGCCAGAAAATGGACTTTTATATTTTCACTCAAAAATCGAGTTTTAGGAGGAAATAAAAGTGATCACAGATTTTCAGAAAATGGAATTTTATAATTTCACTCAAAAATCGAGTTTTAGTAGGAAATAAAAGTGATTACAGATTTTCATCCTTTTGGCTCTAACTCGTCTAGTTTAGCCAGAAAATGGACTTTTATAATTTCACTCAAAAATCGAGTCTCAATAGGAAATAAAAGTGATCACAGATTCTCATCCTTTTGGCTCTAACTCGTCTAGTTTAGCCAGAAATGGACATTTATATTTTCACTCAAAAATCGAGTTTTATTAGGAAATAAAAGTGATCACAGATTTTCATCCTTTTGGCTCTAACTCGTCTAGTTTAGCCACAAAATGGACTTTTATGTTTTCACTCAAAAATCGAGTTTTAGTAGGAAATAAAAGTGATCACATATTCTCATCGTTTTGGCTCTAACTCGTCTAGTTTAGCCAGAAAATGGACTTTTATGTTTTCACTCAAAAATCGAGTTTTAGTAGGAAATAAAAGTGATTACAGATTTTCATCCTTTTGGCTCTAACTCGTCTAGTTTAGCCAGAAAATGGACTTTTATGTTTTCACTCAAAAATAGAGTTTTAGTAGGAAATAAAAGTGATCACAGATTTTCATCCTTTTGGCTCTAACTCGTCTATTTTAGCCAGAAAATGGACTTTTATGTTTTCACTCAAAAATCAAGTTTTAATAGGAAATAAAAGTGATTACAGATTTTCATCCTTTTGGCTCTAACTCGTCTAGTTTAGCCAGAAAATGGACTTTTATGTTTTCACTCAAAAATCGAGTTTTAGTAAGAAATAAAAGTGATCACAGATTTTCATCCTTTTGGCTCTAACTCGTCTAGTTTAGCCAGAAAATGGACTTTTATGTTTTCACTCAAAAATCGAGTTTTAGTAGGAAATAAAAGTGATTACAGATTTTCATCCTTTTGGCTCTAACTCGTCTAGTTTAGCCAGAAAATGGACTTTTAATTTTTCACTCAAAAATCGAGTCTCAATAGGAAATAAAAGTGATCACAGATTTTCATCCTTTTGGCTCTAACTCGTCTAGTTTAGCCAGAAAATGGACTTTTATAATTTCACTCAAAAATCGAGTCTCAACAGATTTTCCTACTAAAACTCGATTTTTTCACTCAAAAATCGAGTTTTATTAGGAAATAAAAGTGATCACAGATTTTCATCCTTTTGCCTCTAACTCGTCTAGTTTAGCCAGAAAATGGACTCTTATATTTTCACTAAAAATCGAGTTTTAGTAGGAAATAAAAGTGATCACAGATTTTTATCCTTTTGCCTCTAACTCGTCTAGTTTAGCCAGAAAATGGACTTTTATATTTTCACTCAAAAATCGAGTTTTAGTAGGAAATAAAAGTGATCACAGATTTTCATCCTTTTGGCTCTAACTCGTCTAGTTTAGCCAGAAAATGGACTTTTATGTTTTCACTCAAAAATCGAGTTTTAGTAGGAAATAAAAGTGATCACAGATTTTCATCCTTTTGAGTCTAACTCGTCTAGTTTAGCCAGAAAATGGACTTTTATTTTTTCACTCAAAAATCGAGTTTTAGGAGGAAATAAAAGTGATCACAGATTTTTATCCTTTTGCCTCTAACTCGTCTAGTTTAGCCAGAAAATGGACTTTTATATTTTCAGTCAAAAAATCGAGCTTTAATAGGAAATAAAAGTGATCACAGATTTTTATACTTTTGCCTCTAACTCGTCTAGTTTAGCCAGAAAATGGACTTTTATATTTTCACTCAAAAATCGAGTTTTAGGAGGAAATAAAAGTGATCACAGATTTTCATCCTTTTGGCTCTAACTCGTCTAGTTTAGCCACAAAATGGACTTTTATGTTTTCACTCAAATATTGAGTTTTAGTAGGAAATAAAAGTGATCACAGATTCTCATCCTTTTGGCTCTAACTCGTCTAGTTTAGCAAGAAAATGGACTTTTATAATTTCACTAAAAAAATCGTGTTTTAGTAGGAAATAAAAGTGATCACAGATTTTCATCCTTTTGGCTGTAACTCGTCTGGTTTAGCCAGAAAATGGACTTTTATGTTTTCACTCAAAAATCGAGTTTTAGTAGGAAATAAAAGTGATCACAGATTTTCATCCTTTTGGCTCTAACTCGTCTAGTTTAGCCAGAAAATGGACTTTTATGTTTTCACTCAAAAATCAAGTTTTAGTAGGAAATAAAAGGGATCACAGATTTTCATCCTTTTGTCATTAACTCGTCTAGTTTAGCCAGAAAATGGACTTTTATGTTTTCACTCAAAAATCGAGTTTTAGTAGGAAATAAAAGTGATTACAGATTTTCATCCTTTTAGCTCTAACTCGTCTAGTTTAGCCAGAAAATGGACTTTTATGTTTTCACTCAAAAAATCGAGTTTTAGTAGGAAATAAAAGTGATTACAGATTTTCATCCTTTTGGCTCCAACTCGTCTAGTTTAGCCAGAAAATGGACTTTTATGTCTTCACTCAAAAATCGAGTTTTAGTAGGAAATAAAAGTGATCAAAGATTTTCATCCTTTTGAGTCTAACTCGTCTAGTTTAGCCAGAAAATGGACTTTTATTTTTTCACTCAAAAAATCGAGTTTTAAGAGGAAATAAAAGTGATCACAGATTTTCATCCTTTTGCCTCTAACTCGTCTAGTTTAGCCAGAAAATGGAGTCTTATGTTTTCACTCAAAAATCGAGTTTTAGTAGGAAATAAAAGTGATCACAGATTCTCATCCTTTTGGCTCTAACTCGTCTAGTTTAGCCAGAAAATGGACTTTTATGTTTTCAGTCAAAAATCGAGTTTTAGTAGGAGATAAAAGTGATCACAGATTTTCATCCTTTTGTCTCTAACTCGTCTAGTTTAGCCAGAAAATTGAGTTTTATGTTTTCACTCAAAAATTGAGTTTTAGTAGTTAATAAAAGTGATCACAGATTTTCATCCTTTTGGCCCTAGCGCTTCTAATTTAGCCAGAAAATGGACTTTTATGTTTTCACTCAAAAATTGAATTTCAGTAGGAATTAAAAGTGATCACAGATTTTTATCTTTTTGGCCCTAACTCGTCTAGTTTAGCCAGAAAATTGACTTTTATGTTTTCACTCAAAAATTGAGTTTTAGTAGTTAATAAAAGTGATCACAGATTTTCATCCTTTTGGCCCTAGCGCTTCTAATTTAGCCAGAAAATGGACTTTTATGTTTTCACTCAAAAATCAAATTTTAGTAGGAAATAAATGTGATCACAGATTTTCATCCTTTTGGCCATAACTCGTCTAGTTTAGCCAGAAAATGGACTTTTAAGTTTTCACTCAAAAATTGAGTTTTAATAGGAAACAAAATTGATCACAGATTTTCATCTTTTTCGCCCTAACTGATCTAGTTTAGCCAGAAAATGGTTTTTCAGATTTTCATTAGTTTGGCCCTAGCTCTTCTAGTTTAGCGAGAAAATTAACTTTTATTTTTTCACTCAAAAATCGAGATTTAGTAGGAAATAAAAGTGATCACAGATTTTCATCCTTTTGGCCCTAACTCGTCTAGTTTAGCCAGAAAATGGACTTTTATGTTTTCACTCATAAATCGAGTTTTAGTGGGAAATAAAATTGATCACAGAATTTCATCCGTTTGGCAAAAACTGATCTAGTTTAGTCAGAATATGGACTTTTATGTTTCGACATAAAAATTGAGTTTTAGCGGGAAATAGAAGTGGTCACAGATTTTCATTATTTCGGTCCTATCTTATTTAGTTTAGCTAGAATTTGTTTGGTCTTCTAAAAGTAATTCTTTTATTCTTCTCACGTTTGAGAATTTAAAAATTATATTTTTATGGAATTTTCAAAATTCATTATAAATAAATCTTTGTCATCATTCTGTTCTCAATGCATTTCATTATCGCTGAACAAAATTGGCACAAAAATTCATAATTCAATAAAAAAAAATCAGCATTGAATTGAATGCATTTAATGCCGCAAAAACTCAAGAAAAATAACTTAAACGTACGTGCCTGAAATTAAACTTGGTTAAAATCTCATAAAATCAAGGCCAATAGAACAAACCGACAAAAAAAGAACAACAATTATGAAATGTGCGTCTTTGATATGGGGAAAAATAAGAAACCAAATCACCAAACCAAATGAAAACTTTGACAAGGGAACTTCAACTTTTGCTACTTCAAATAAAAGTGGTCTTTATGGTTGATTTATTCATAAAATCAAAAGAGGCAACAACAACAAAAAAGGGAATAAAATCAAAACTTTGCTGTTGGTTGTGCTTTTTTCGAAGTTCTTGTTTTTTATTTTCAAGTGTATGTCTCTTTAAAAAGTTTTCTGTCATACCTGTTGACAATGATTGATGGCCACGACAATGAGACATAACAAAGTTGATGTCAAATAAAAACACAACAACGCCAACAACAAAGTTAAGAATTACTTTAGTTTTAATAAAAAGGACCTTACTGTTTTAAGTAGAATCAGTCAGATTCATCAGCTAAAAAAGGAAACTTTTTTTTTTAAATGCGCCGTAAACTGACTTTTCAAATATTTTAGAAAGAAAAAGAACAATTTCTAACGACAGTAAATCAATGAAGAAGAACTAAAGTTTTAGGAGCATCTTGTTTATTAAAAGAGATACATTTTCAAGGAATTACAATTTCACCTTTAAGAAAAAATATAATCTGGTCTAAAGTCCATCATATAGTTTGGTATATAGTCCAGAATATAGTCTAGCCTATAGTCCAAAATATAGTCTGGTCTCTAGTCCGGAATATAGTCTAGTTTATAGTCCAGAATATAGTTTGATTTAAAGTCCAGGATATAGTCTAGTTTATAGTCCAGAATATAGTCTGGTCTATAGTCCAGAATATAGTCTGTTCTATAGTCCAGAATATAGTCTGGCCTATAGTCCAGAATATAGTCTGGTCTATAGTCGAGAATATTGTCTGGTCTATAGTCGAGAATATAGTCTGGCCTATAGTCCAGAATATAATCTAGTCTATAGTCCAGAATATAGTCTGGTCTATAGTAAAGAATATAGTCTAGCCTATAGTCCAGAATATAGTCTGGTCTATAGTCCAGAATATAGTCTGGACTACAGTCCAGAATATAGTCTGGACTATAGTCCAGAATATAGTCTGGACTATAGCCCAGAATATAGTCTGGACTATAGTCCAGAATATAGTCTGGACTATAGTCCAGAATATAGTCTGGACAATAGTCCAGAATATAGTCTGGACTATAGTCCAGAATATAGTCTGGACAATAGTCCAGAATATAGTCTGGACTATAGTCCAGAATATAGTCTGGTCTATAGTCCAGAATATAGTCTGCTCTATAGTCCGGAATATAGTCTGGTCTATTTTCCCGAATATAGTTTGGTCTATATTCCAGAATATATTCTGGTCTATAGTCCGGAATATAGTCCAGAATAAAGTCCAGTCTATAGTCCAGAGTATAGTCTGGTCTATAGTCCAATATATAGTCTGTTCTATAGTCCAAAATATAGTATGTTCTATAGTCCAAAATATAGTCTGTTCTATAGTCCAGAATAAGGTTATTCTATAGTCCAGAATATAGTGTGATCTATGGTAAATACTATTGTCTGGTTTATAGTCGAGACTATAGTCTGGTCTATAGTCGAGACTATAGTCTGGTCTATAGTCGAGATTATAGTCTGGTCTATAGTCGAGACTATAGTCTGGTCTATAGTCGAGACTATAGTCTGGTCTATAATCGAGACTATAGTCTGGTCTATAGTTGAGACTAAATTCTGGCCTGTAGTCGAAACTATAGACTGGTCTATAGTCGAAACTATAGACCAGTCTATAGTCTGGTCTATAGTCGAGGCTATAGTCTGGTCTATAGTCGAGGGTATAGTCTGGTTTATAGTCGAGGCTATGGTCTGGTTTATGGTCGAGACTATAGTCTGACCTATAGTCTGATCTATAGTCGATACTATAGTCTGGTCTATAGACGAGATTATAGTCTGGTCTATAGTAGAGACTATACTCTATACTTAAGACTATAGTCTAGTCTACTATAGTATAGCAGAGACTATACATTCGTTACTAAATTATAGTCTATAGTGGAAACTATAGTCTTGTCTATACTTGAAAATATAGTCTGTTATATAGTTTTTACCCTAAAAGCCGATTTTTATATCAATAACTTAAGATTGATTCTGAAATAATGCTACTATTAATAAATAATAAAAATATTTTGTAAAAGTTACTTCCTTACCTTTAATAACTGCTCTAAATCAAAACAAATTTATCTATCTTTTTGTTAATATGCCGTTCACCTTTGGTATTATGTTTGTTATATTCGGCTTAGCCGAATATAGCGCTCTTATTTCTTTTTGTTTTTTTTTTTTCATTTTTCCCCTTTTCCTTAAATACATATGTACAAATGTATGTAAATATATGATTTCTTTTCTTATTTTCTTTGCTTTAATACATTTTCTTTACTTTTTTTCATTTGCTTTTATTTAAATCCCTTCTTTTGATTTTTTTTTGCAATAACTACCTATAATAACAACAACATCAATACAATGAATTATTTGCTCACATTTTTTCTTCTTCTCCCACTTGCACTCTCACTTGTTGTTCTCATATATTTTTTTTGCCACCCAAAGAAAGAACAAAAGCAAGTTGCCGACCGGCCGGCTTCTATTGTTTTTTTGCCAAACTTTTAACACTTTTTTTACTTAATTATTTAACACTTTTTAACGATATTTTTTAATAAAACAATTTACAAACATTCTATTAAGAATTAAAAGCAATAATATTTTAATTTAACCGCTTAATTAATGCGTTAACTTTAATTTAATCAGACATTAAATCACCATACAACCGAACAATTGTAAAATTTGTAGAAAACTAAAAAGAAGAATGCAAAAATATATGAGGAGTTAAATAAGGTTGTTATTGTTGTTGTTTGTTGTTTTTTGTATGTTAGGGAGTGCAAATAAAGCAAAAAGGAATGGTATGATGCTAGTGATGGGTTAATAGTACTTTTTAATTTTGGACTGTTAAAAATAATAACAAGTAAGAGTGCTATTTTTGGCTGTGCCGAATCTTATATACCCTTCACCATAGTGTATTTTAAACATAATTGATCTTACAGTCTAGTTAATAAAAACATTAAAAAAATTTGAGTCGATTTAAGCCGAATGATTCGGCGGCGGCTCAAGCAACTAAATATAGTTCGGTGGCGGCTAAGCTCCGACTCGAAGCCGGTCGACTTCGACCTCTGATTCATGGCTGGTAAATATTGAAGAGACGTAGATTTTGTTTTTGTTTATCGTAAAAAAATTGTTTTAAAAAGCACTTGGAAAAATTTTGTGTTAGTTTTAAATTTCAAACTTACATTATTCGCATAAAAATTATTGTACAATAACTCACAATCTACTCTCATTTAATTGAAAACGTTTTAAATACTTTTTCCTATTCATTAAAAAATATATTTGCAAAACAAAAGGGAAAATTATTTTATTTTAACAAAAAATGCAAATTATATTTTTTTTGCTGTGTATTTTTTGTATGTTTGGATTCCAAACATACAAAAAAATACACAGCTGAATAAAACCAAATACATCTACACACACGTGTACATCTTTTTCTATATTCAGTGTTGTTGTTGCTTTTATAACAATTTTTTGATGAAATTTTCAGAGGTTGTCTCGGATTTTTGCTCATATCTCCGTTATTTACCGACCGATTTTGCTGATTTTAAATAGCGATCTTCTCGAAAGCATGTCTAATAGAATTATTGAAGATTCGGATCTCGCCGATATCTGGGGTCCTCTAAAAACTGATTTCAACAGACAGACAGACAGACAGACAGACGGACAGACAGACAGACAGACAGACGGACATGGCTTATTCGACTCCGCTATCTATAAGGATCCAGAATATATATACTTTATAGGATCGGAAAATTATATTATAGAAATTACAAACGGAATGACAAACTTATATATACCCTTCTCACGAAGGTGAAGGGTATAAAAAATTGAACTTACTGCAAATTTAGATTACTTTATCAAATTGTTCGTCATTTTAAAATCAAAGACTGAATGTGAGTTTAAATTATAAAATAATATTTTTGAGAAATAATATACAGTGAATCAATTAAGTAATTTGGCTATGTAAAATTTTATAAATTTTGAGAAAAAAACTTTATGTGAACAATTATTTTTAGCAAAATAAAGCAATTTGTTTGTTGTATTTTTTTAAGAATAACTTCTATTTTAATTTTCTACTGTAAAAAGTAAAATCGTTATATTAATTAACGAGAACGAATTGTTAATTTTTTTGAGTCAATAAAGTATTTTGCTTTTTTAGGTTTTTGTTCATTTTTTGTAATATTGCTGCATAATTTTATAAAATTTAATATTTTTATTACTCCTATATATTAGAATAACATTTTTTAGATATTTTAATAGTGGAACGACTAAATTTGGACATTTCTTAATCGATTTCTTATCCTATATATTTATCAGAATTTATCAATATTTGACTTAACATGAAATCTATCGTTTCTTTCATTAAATTTCGAAAATAATATGTAATTTTGAATTGGATACATAATATAGTAGATAATCAATAGATTTGGACCTAGAACAAATGTTTTGTGAGGTATAATTCTATATATTATAACAAAAATAATCCGGGTTTTTGTTCATTTTGTATTGATAAACAAAAACTACATTACAGAAACTCCATCTATTTGGGGAGTAATACTCCCCAATTTTAAATTTTATTTAGAATTGTATAATAACGATTCTTATTCAATAAATCTAATACTAAGTACCATCCTAGCCACTCTAAGTATGGGGACATCACCATATACCACTATAGAACTATTGAATGCTAAAATCTTGATTTTCAACCTCATATTTTAAATCCTTTATTTTATGAATAAAATACAGTAGGCGTATTTGGATCTGGATAGTTATTATTGATTTGGGTTCTTAATATATATAAGTGTATGTATTAGTTGAAAAATATTGCTTTTGTTGACGTTACGGTATGATAACCACCTCTATTTTAAAATATCTAAATTAGGTATTTTTCCTGTACTACACGACAGTTCCTTTTACATTGGTTCCAAGTAACCTAAGGTATGTTTAGAGGTCTAAATTTAAACATAGTCTTCCTCCTACCTTAAAAAAGGTAGGCAAAAAACTTAGTTGATTCACTGTAGGTAATTTTTTTTCCAAATTTAGAGCACTTTCTTAAAGATGTAGGCTGGTATAAGTGGCGAATAACTATAGTCTAGACTATAGAGAAAACATTTATAGTTAAATCTCGGTTAGAGAAAAGAATACAGAATAGCGTAAAAACTGTACTATGAAACAGGCTAAAGTCTCTTCTATAACACACCTTAACTATATATAATACAATAATCAATAGTCTAGCCTATAGTTTGGACTAAACTATAGATCAGTCTATTGACAAAAATAGAGACCAGAATATAAAGTAGATTAGGAGAGACCTACTAAAGAAAAGTATAGTCTAATATTGACAGACTGTAGACTGTACTATAGACTAGACTATAATCTATACTTCTCTTTCAATAAAAACAAGTAAGAACTTATAGTCGGGCGGGGCCGACCACATAATACCCTACACCTGTATACGAATTTTATAGAATTATCTTCAAAATTGCAACTTGTAGTTTGATTACAATGTTTACAGGCCATATTCGGGGGTACAGTTGTATGGGGGCTAGGTGAAATAATGGACCGATCTTAACCATTTTCAATAGGGTTCGTCCCTGAGACAATAGAATATCATGTACCAAATTTCATTCAATTATCTTCAAAATTGAGGCCTGTAGTTTGATTACAAGGTTTTCATGGACGGACAGACGGATGGACATAGCTAAATCGACTCAGAAAATGATTTTGAGCCGATTGGTATACTTTAAGGTGAGTATAGGACCAATGGTTTTGTGCGTTACAAACATCAGCACAAACCCAATATACCCTCCCCACTAAAGTGATGTAGGGTATAATAATAAATAATTGCATTTACATACCTATGCTGATGTTTTGTTGCTTTTACAATTGAGCCTGCTCGGACAGGCTCAATTATTGTTGGATTTATTTGTTACAGCAAAAACAATAACAACGAACGAAATACGACGCAAAGCAAAGAATTTTTTTAACACAAAACAAACAAATACAAGCTGAGAGAATGCAGCGCTGCTGCTACATTTAAATTACGCACTTACATATTTGATTTCGAACTTAACTTTTTCTAGGAAAAATAAAACAATTTTTTTTAAAAGCTTTTTTAATTCTATGAAAATTTATTTTAAATACTATTTATTGGGCTTTAACACTACAGATTTTACTTTCTTATAAAGACATTTGATGACTTATTTTACTTTTACTAATTAAGAAGAAATTATAATAAATTAATTTAAATTTTGTTTAAAAACACTATTAATTTGAATAATAATTTAACTGATAATTTAAATTATGATTTTACTCTTTTATTACACTTTTTTTTATTAAATAATGATCACTCACGACATTTCCCGTTTACCGAACCGTTTTAAATGAAATGCTGTATTAAACTAATTGTTAAAGAATAAAAGTAAAAGCAAAAATGTCAAAAATTCAAATTGATCTATTTAGCAACAACAAGAACATCATCTTAATGAGTGAAAATTATGAAAAGAGCTTATTTTAAATTGAGATAGAGCAAAGAATAAAAGGACAAAGTGTAATATAAATTAAAGGAGTTCAATGCAAACCAAGATTAGGGGTAGCAAGATGTTTCACATATAATTAAGGAAACTTTAGAAACCCTATACATATAGTCTAGACTAGACTATAGACTAGACTATAGACTAGACTATAGACTAGACTATAGACTAGACTATAGACTAGACTATAGACTAGACTATAGACTAGACTATAGACTAGACTATAGACAAGACTATAGACTAGACTATAGACTAGACTATAGACTAGACTATAGACTACACTATAGACTATAGATTAGATCATACATTATAAAATAGACTAGACTATAGACTAGACTATTGACTACACCATTGACTAGACTATTAACTGGACTATAGACTAGACCATAGATCAGACTATAGACAAGACAATAGACTAAAATATAGACTAGATTATAGACTAGACAATAGACTAGACCATAGATTAGAATATAGACTAGACTATAGACTAGACTATACACTAGACTATAGACCAGACTAGAGACTAGACTATAGACTGGAATATAGAATATACCATAGCTTATACTATATCTAGTCTATATATTATACTATAGACTATATTACATATGTAAGCATGCCTAGTTTCTCTTAATATTTTATCTTTTCATTATCTCTTAATTGCCGTTTTTTTCAAAAATTTTAAAAAAATAAGCATTTACAATGTAAATGTAAATTTGTAAATGTAAATATAAATTTTACATACCTTAAGAATTGTTTTGTTGCTTTTACAATTGATCCTGCTCGGACAGGCTCAATTATTGTTGGATTTATTTGTTACAGCAAAAACAATAACAACGAACGAAATACGACGCAAAGCAAAGAATTTTTTTAACACAAAACAAACAAATACAAGCTGAGAGAATGCAGCGCTGCTGCTGCATTTAAATTACGCACTTACATATTTGATTTCGAACTTAACTTTTTTAGGAAAATAAAACAATTTTTTTAAAAGCTTTTTTAATTCTATGAAAATTTATTTTAAACACTATTTATTGGGCTTTAACACTACAGATTTTACTTTCTTATAAAAATAACTTATTTTATTTTTACTAATTAAGAAGAAATTATAATGCATTTATTTAAAATTTTATTTTATTTTAAAACACTTTTAATTGCATTATTTTAAAACTGATAATTAAAATTATGATTTTTATTACACTTTTTACTATTAGTTAATGACCACTCGCGACAATTACCGATCACCGAACCGTTTTTAATGAAATGCTGTATTAAACTAATTGTTAAAGAATAAAAGTAAAAGCAAAAGTGTCAAAAATTCAAATTGATCTATTTAGCAGCAATAACAACATCATCTTAATGAGTGAAAATAATGGAAAGAGCTTATTTTGAATTGTAATAGAGCAAAGAATAAAAAGACCAAGTGTAATATAAATTAAAGAAGTTCAATTCAAACTAAGATTAGGGGTAGCAAGTTGTTTCACTTATAATTAAAGAAACTTTAGAAACCCTAACTATGATAAGACTATTTTTTAGATTATAGGCTAGACTTTGAATTTATTCTATAGATTAGACTAAGGACTTCACTATGGAATAGATTATAGTCTAAATTATAGACAAGACTATAGAATAGACTATAGACTAGACAATATACTAACCAATAAATTAGACAATAGACTAGACTATAGACTAGATTATAAACTAGACTATAGACTAGACTGTAGACTAGACAATTAGGTATACTATAGGCTAGATTATTAAGTAATAGTATACCGACAAGACCACAAACTAGAATATAGGCTGGAATATATACAATAATACAAACTAGAATATAGGCTAGACTGTAGACAATACTATATATTAGATTATAAACTAGACTATAGAGGTGACTATAAAATAGACTATAGACTTGACTAAAGACTATACTATGGACTAGTCTATAGTCTAGTCTTTTGTCTAGTCTATAGTCTAGTCTATACTCTAGTCTATGGTCTAGGATATAGTCTAGTCTATAGTCTAGTCTATAGTCTAGTCTATAGTCTAGTCTATATTCTAGTCTATAGTCTAGTCTATAGTCTAGGCTATATACTAGTCTATAGTCTAGGATATAGTCTAGGCTATAGTCTAGGCTATAGTCTAGGCTATAGTCTAGGCTATAGTCTAGGCTATAGTCTAGGCTATAGTCTAGGCTATAGTCTAGGCTATAGTCTAGGCTATAGTCTAGTCTATATTCTAGTCTATAGTCTAGGCTATAGTCTAGTCTATAGTCTAGTCTATAGTCTAGTCTATAGTCTAGTCTATAGTCTAGTCTATAGTCTAGT
>NC_060954.1:7324296-7328307 GCF_022045245.1 Lucilia cuprina
ATAGACAAGACTATAGACTAGACTATAGACTAGACTATAGACTAGACTATAGACTAGACTATAGACTAGACTATAGACTAGACTATAGACTAAACTATAGACTAGACTGTAGATGAGATTATAGAATAGACTAGACTATAGACCTGACTTTAGACTAGACTTTATACTAGAATAGAGACTAGATTTTAGACTAGACTACAGACTAGACTATATACTAGATTATAGACTAGACTTAAGACTGGACTATATACTAGACTATAGACTAGACTATAGACTAGAATATATGCTAGAAAATAGAACAAACTATAGAATAGACTACAGAAAAGACTATAGAATAGACTATAGACTGGACTATAGACTATAGACTATACTATAGACTAGACTATAGGCTAGACTTTAGACTAGACTACAGACTAGACTATATACTAGACTATAGACTAGATTATAGACTAGACTATAGACTAGATTAGAGACTAAACTATAGACTAGAAAATAGAATAGAGTACAATATATAGACTAGAATATAGGCTAGAATATAGACTAGAAAATAGAATGGACTACAGAAAAGACTATAGAATAGACTATAGACTGGACTAAAGACTAGACCATAGATAAGATCATAGACTAGAAAATATATTAGACTAGTGAGTAGACTAAATTATACCCCATAGGCTACAATATAGACTTAACTATCAACTAGACTATAGACTAAGAAAGTTTATAGACTATAGAATGGAATATAGACTAGACTATATATTGGGCTATACATTAGACTATAGACTATTGAATAGACTAGACTATAGGCTTCCTCAAAAATCGATTTTTAAATCAAAAACTTAAAATAAAAATCTTAAATTATGAATATAATCTGAGAAAATCGCTTACCTTTAAAGACTGCTTAAAATTTACTCGTATTCGTCTCGTTTGCTTTTTTTTAATTTTTCCCCTTTTTCTTAAATATGTACATATCTATAGGTATATGATTTCTTTTCTTATTTTCATTGCTTTAAGACATTTTCATTACTTTTTCATTTTCTTTTATTTGAAGCCCTTCTTTTGATTTTTTTTTTGCAGTAACTACCCATAATAACAACAACATCAATACAATGCATTATTTGCTCACATTTTTTTCTTCTCCCACTTGCACTCTCACTTGTTGATCTCATATATTTTTTTTTTGCCACCCAACGAAAGAACAAACAAAAGCAAGTTGCCGACCGGCCGGCTTCTATTGTTTTTTTTGCCAAACTTTTAACACTTTTTTTAATTAATTATTTAACATTTTTTAACGATATTTTTTAATAAAAGAATTTACTAACATTCTATTAAGAATTAAAAGCAATAATATTTTAATTTAACCGCTTAATTAATGCGTTAACTTTAATTTAATCAGACATTAAATCACCATACAACCGAACAATTGTAAAATTTCTAGAAAACTAAAGAAGAATGCAAGTAAATAACGAGTTAAAAACTATGTTGTTATTGTTGTTGTTTCTATTTTAGGCAGAGTAACTAAAGCAAAAAGGAATGGTATGATGCTAGTGATGGGTTAATAGTACTTTTTTAATTTTGAAGTAAAAAGGGGAGTTATGTGTTAACAATATTAAATTGTAAAATTAAATTTTTGAGGATAAAAAATACCTATAGGTAATTTTTTCAAACTTTTGAGTCCTTTTTTTATGATGTAGGGCGTTGTAGTCTATCCTACAGTCCAAAACTAGCATACAAAACAGAGTTTATACTAGACTGGACTATAGACTAGACTGTAAACTAGACTATAGACTGGACCATAGACTAGACTATAGACTAGACTATTGACTAGACTACAGACTAGACTACAGACTAGACTACAGACTAGACTATAGACTAGACTATAGACTAGACTATAGAGTAGACTATAGAGTAGACTTTAGACTAGACTATAGACTAGACCATAGACTAGACTATAGACTAGACTATAGACTAGACTATAGACTAGACTATAGACTAGACTATAGACTAGACTATAGACTAGACTATAGACTAGACTATAGACTAGACTATAGACTAGACTATAGACTAGACTCTAGACTAGACTCTAGACTAGACTATAGACTAGACTATAGACTAGACTATAGACTAGACTATAGACTAGACTATAGACTAGACTATAGACTATAGACTAGACTACAGACTAGACTACAGACTAGACTATAGACTAGACTATATACTAGACTATAGACTAGACTATAGACTTAACTATAGACTAGACTTTAGACTAGGCTATAGGCTAGACTATAGACTAGACTATAGACTAGACTATAGCTAGATCTTAGAGCTTAGTCTTGTCTTTAGACTGGGCTAAACCTTAGACTGGTCTCTATTATACACTACATTCAAGTTTTATAACATTTACCAACATTTTCTTAGTGTAATCACTGTTTGTATTAAGTAACTAAAACAAAATGTTTCATTTTTTAATTGCTGCATGTAAAACAAAACTCTCTATGATAATTTCAAGGTGTGTTTTCTTTCTTTTTCACATTAAATTAGACTCTTAGTAGGTATTAACTATGGTTGGATTTATGACAAGGTCTTTGCCATCATCATCAGCGTCGTCGTCATCACTATAAAAAAAAAATTAAAAATTTAAGAAAAATCATAAATTTCTATTTCTTATCATTTTTATGATTCTTATCCTATACACAACTATAAAATCTATATTTTGTTTTCTTCTACTTTAAAAGTAATTTAACACTTTTAACTAAAATAACTAAAACACCGTTAAATTTCCAACACATACGTACTATGTATATATTTTTAAATATTTTTCAAATTCATCTAACTTATCGACAATATGCTGACTGATGCGCTGTGGCCTCTTCTAGTTAACAGCATGAGTAGGAGCCATTTGAATGTGTTTTTTGTCTATTTGCTGTAGACACTTTGAAGGTTTTCCTTCTAATGATTATTGACGTTATTTTGGGTTCTATTGACACCCTCTTCTTGATAAATGGCTGATAAGTCACGTTATTGCTACGAATACATTTCAGACAAAAAAAAAAATAAAAATACATATTGAAATGAATACTAAAAGTGGAAGTGGAAAAATGAAAGTTATATGCTTATGAAGGTAGAAATAAATTGAGAACCCAAAACCTTTTTTCCCTTCTCTTCCATCATCATTAATTTCAAAAAAAAAGTAATAGCATGTGTAAGAGCATCATGCGTTTCTTTAAAGGTTATAAATTATATCTGGTGATATTTGAAAAGTATTTAAAGTCTCATTCTATATTTTAATGTGACTTAAATGATGCGGTTGTTTGTTTTTTCCTCTGTTGACAATATATGAATTTATGATCACGTTTTTTTCACAGATTCATTTATATATATATATTTTTTTTAATGTCGTCAGTAAATGTAAAATATTTATTTAAATATTGATTTTTTTCTTTGAATGAAAAGAAAATATTCATAAATTATGTTCAAAAATAAGTCAGAAATATTTATTTATGAATTTCTCATTATTGAAGTGTTAATGTGTTTAAAATATGTTTTTTTCTCTCTCCTTGCTTAGTATAATTCATTAAGAATCCTTTGGAATGTAGGGAAAAACACACATGTGTTGAAAGAATTTAACTCAGTAGAGGTTGGCAGTACTTAAGGAATTTTAAATAATTAATTAAGAAATTGAGTATGTAACAGTTTTTTACGGAGAAAAATCCTAAGCAAATAACTAGAATGCAATTAAAACGGAAATAGGATAGAATTAGAACAGAACTAGAACAGAACTAGAACAGACCTAGAAAAGAACTAGAAAGGAACTAGAAAGGAACTAGAACAGAACTAGAATAGAACTAGAACAGGGCTAGAACAGAACTAGAACAGAACTAGAACAGAACTAGAACAGAACTAGAACATAACTAGAACAGAACTAGAACAGAACTAGAACGGAATTAGAACAGAACTAGAACAGAACTAGAACAGAACTAGAACAGAACTAGAACAGAACTAGAACAGAACTAGAAC
>NC_060954.1:7328407-7332700 GCF_022045245.1 Lucilia cuprina
GTTCTAGTTCTGTTCTAGTTCTGTTCTAGTTCTGTTCTAGTTCTGTTCTAGTTCTGTTCTAGTTCTGTTCTAGTTCTGTTCTAATTGTGTTCTAGTTGTGTTCTAGTTTTATTGCACTTCTTAGTTGGGCTTGTTCAACTGGTTAAACATTGATTCCAAATTTGTTGTAACAAAACTTTATTGTTGAGAATTTAATATTTAAAACAAATAAACCCCTTTACTAAATATTGCTTACCTATACCACATATAAAATTTTATTAAACTAAACCACAAATCTGAAGATTTTTATCAATTTCTTGTAATCCCTACCATAAAAAAATCTAATAAATTTTGACAAGCCTTAATATAAACAAAAATATTTATAATAAATATTTAAACATCTTTTCCCAAAAACTCAGCCTTCTGCTAAGACCATATTTATGAATATTTTCTAGCAGCTTATGGCAAAGACCAAGAAGTCTATCATTTGTGTTTAATCTTTGACAAAATGAAAGAAAATGAAAATAATACAATCCGCAAGCAACTACCAGCAATAAATATAAACAATTTGTTGTAGATGATCATAGCAAAAAATAATAAAAAGACACAATCTGAAAAGGAATAGAATAAACAAAATATTCTACTAAATATTATAACGATTTGTTTGCAAACACCGCAAACAAAAATATACTAAATAAAACTTACAAATAATCTATGAATTTATGTCTGCTGTACTAGACCTTTTTTTTCGTTTAATATATTTTTTTCTATAAGGATTTCTAGTTGTTACTTTGGCTTGTAATTCATATGACACAATTGCAGGAATATTTAGTAAGGATGAAACGAGTACAACGACGTTATTAGTTGCGTAAAATGTTGGGATTATTTGTTACTTAAACGTTGGCAAAGAAAAAATGTAAAACCCTGATAAGCTGATGTCTGGTTGTAATTGTTTGTATTCATATTGTGCTGAATTTTTTTGTGAGGAAAGGTTTGAAATATAAATATAGAAAATACAGAAAATAATAAAAGAAAAACGGAAGTTTTTATATCATTACCTGTTTAATGTATAAGTTTTTTCTTTCTTACTTTATTTCGATAATAAATATGGCAAAAATCGATTTTAGTAATTGCCTAGTTTTTTCTCTACGATTAGCATAAAACCGTTCAGATTTACATATTCTACAAATATTTACTTTAGTTTTTTCATCTTTCTCAACGTAAAAGGTTCTTGTCTCAACTAAAAAGTTTTTATTCTTTTAGTCTGCCTGATTTTTAAGTTTTTCTTTAAGTTTTCATTTTATGTTTATTTAAGATTTAGTGTATTTTCTTAACAACATGATCCTTTTGGGAAACAGTACTTTTTTTTCTTTTTCACAAAAACTTAATGCTTTCTATGATTGTATGCCTTCAAATACATTTTCCATGACGTTGATGATTTTATTCATCTTTTCACTAGAACTGCTGATATTATTGATAATATGATTTCTATGTGAGAAACTTTTCAAAAACTTACGTTAGTTTTCAGCCAATATTTGTTATATATTTAATTTTTATTGTTTGACTTTTGGTATTTGTTTTGATTTCCTTCCATGGGAATTTTAGTTCGTACAAGCACAGCGACTGAAACGTTTTAAAAATACACTACACCTTATTAGGGAAAATCTCTTTGAACAGATCAAATACTAGAACACCACTAGAACAGAACTAGAACTAGAACAGAACTAGAACTAGAACTAGAACAGAACTAGAACAGAACTAGAACAGAACTAGAACAGAACAAGAACAGAACTAGAACAGAACTAGAACAGAACTAGAACAGAACTAGAACAGAACTAGAACAGAACTAGAACAGAACTAGAACAGAACTAGAACAGAACTAGAACAGAACTAGAACAGAACTAGAACAGAACTAGAACAGAACTAGAATTGAACTAGTTAAAACTAAACTATTGTTTTAATATTTAAGATTCATCTCAGCAATGTACCATTTTATGTTTATCCATTTGACTTTAAGGAGATTTTCCCTTTCCACCTTAACAAAAAAAAAAAAAAAATTACCCACACGTCTGTTAGTTATGGTGTGACCTAAATGAGGATGATGAGCTTTATATGAATCATATACAGACATTCATGATTAGATCTTTTTAGCAACATTAAGGCGTTAATATTATTATGACAGGCAGTAATAAGTAATGAAAAATGTCTAATAATTTATTTAAGATTTTGTCATAAACAAATACTTAATATACTTACACACACTATGTTTGTGTGATGTGGGACAAATGATAATGGTCACTGGTGTTAAAAACCATAAGTGGACCAAATGAGATTAAAGGGGGGGTTGTGAAAAAGGACATAAACAAAAATGGTTGGTAGTTGCAGAAGAGAATGCGTGTAGAATTTGTAATCAAAATAACTTAAATTATTAAATAAAAATATTTTAAAATACTGAATTGAATAAAAGTATTGTTCATTAGTTATTTTCCTAACTAAGAGGCTTTGAAAAGTAATAAATTTTAATCCAGTTTAGTGATCAGATTTCTATCAGCTTTTCTAGCAGCTTCTAAGTATTTAAAATCTATTTATTGTACAGATTTCTTACAGACATGTCAAGTATATATTTTTTTTTTTGCTTCGTAATACCTTCAACTGTCATTGGCTCTCTGTACAAGTAGCATTTGTCATTAAATTTTTCATTAAATTTCAAGTTTTAAAATTTTTTTGTCAATTTTTTTTCTTGTCATCTTGTTTTGTTGCATTACCATCATCATCATTATTTAACTCTTATAAATTAAGCTTAACAATTAGTTTAAGCATCAGTAAAAATGTTCATTTAATTCGAAGTTTTTTTCTCTCTGCTACTTTTTGCTGCGGTAGTGTAATAAAACAGCCCACACATTTCAATGTTGATTCTTTTGCCAAGTGGAGTATAGAGCAAACTATATTCATATGGTGAACATTTTTCTATAATGATCAACGATAAAGAACTTAAAAACCAAAATTATAGGGATTGAAGGGAAAATAGGTTCAGATAGATATAGAATGTACTTAAACTAAGAATGAGTTAAAATGCAATTCATTTCTAATGATATAAAAATCTCTCGTGTTAGGATTCTGTCATATTCAAGACTGTCTTTTGCTCAGTAATACTCAGATCTACTACTTTATCAAATTTCTTAAAATCTTGTATGTTAGGCCCTTCTATCTAAAACGCTACTTCTAGAGTTTACTTTTTAACAAACTCTACATCAACTTTTACTATATACCGAATGTCTGTATACTGAACATACTCCACTCAATTCAGAAAAGTTCGACTGAAAGCAACTAAAATACTTAACACCCACCACCATCGTCGACCTCGTCGTCTTCATCGTCAACAACTTAACAAGTACGACAAGCATGACAACTTTAAAAAGCATAAAACAACATACTACAAACATATCCCAACAATGGCAACAACAACCACAGAACAAAAAAACTAACAACGACAACACTAATAATAACAACAGCAACAACAACAACAACAATGAAAATGAAATAAAGCCACAAGTTTTTATGGTTTTTTGGCTTTCGATCTAAATATTTGTATTTATACGACGACTCTTTGCAGCTTGAAAGCTTTACCACATCCTTTTAAACCACCCGGTAGGTTCTAATTAACTTTAAGACACCTAAATCTATTAAACTGCTTTCAATATAAAAAGAAAATCATTAGTTACTTTAGTAACCCTAAGTAATCTAAGGAAAATACAATATGAAGATTTTTTCCTTCAATACACTTGTATTCTACCAAGACATCTATTGAAATAATTATTCACACAACTAATACAGGAAAATCACTAGTTCGAGACATTCATCACGAACTGCAGGGCTTAAGTCGAAGTAGTGTGACTGCGAGTGTGTGCTGCGTTACACATATAATAATGTAAAACCTCTAGATATTGGTAAAACTTATTAAACTGTTGTAAATCAAATAAAACTAAAAACTGAAACTGAAAACAGAAAACAGCATCTACTAACTACAAACATACGAGTTACAAATCAGCTACAGTATGTAAACAGCACTGAGAGAAAAATAGGTTTTCGAAATGAAACATATGTTTACAAAAACTGAACTAGAACTAAATTAAAACTGAACTAGAACTAGATCTCAACTAGAACTAGATCTCAACTAGAACTAGATCTCAACTAGAACTAGATCTAAACTAGAACTGAACTAGAACTGAACTAGAACTAGAACTGAACTAAAACTGAACTAGAACTGAACTAGAACTGAACTAGAACTGAACTAGAACTGAACTAGAACTGAAC
>NC_060954.1:7332800-7336179 GCF_022045245.1 Lucilia cuprina
GAACTAGAACAGAACTAGAACAGAACTAGAACAGAACTAGAACAGAACTAGAACAGAACTAGAACAGAACTAGAACAGAACTAGAACAGAACTAGAACAGAACTGAATCAGAGCTACACCAGTACTAAACTGTAACCGAAAACCTGATATCCTATACAAAATATTAATATGATATTGTCTCCCTAAGTCTGTTTAAATCTCTTTCCTGGTTTTAAAAACACTTGTCCAAATTTAAACGATTTTTTTTACATTATTAAATTTTGGGAATTTTCAGTTTTATTTTTTTTTCGTTCTTGCTGTCTCCTCCATAATTCTCGGTAAAATAAAGGAAAGAATTTATGCATGTTTGAAAATTTTGTAATTAATCACACTTTCTACTGTGAGCGTTTAGAGGGAAAATAATGGCTTTTAAAAAATAAGTCATTCATTAACTTAATGAGTATTTTTGCATTTGAATATTGTGTTTTTTCCATTTTTTATTTTTGAAATAAAAAGTAATTAAAATAAATCAACTCACATATGAAATGAAATAACTTCTTTTTTAAGAAACGCTTTTTGACACTAAACATGTGTTGAGGAACAAATTTCGTATTCAAGTGCAGTCAAGCTCGAGTTGTCACATGGAATGAGAAGTTTTCTGCTAATGGTTGAATGATCACAAATGCATAATTAAGGGTTGCATTTGAAGAATGTGTATAGAAGTTGTCAATACTAAAGAAAATCAGGAATGAAATTAATCAGAAATATAAATGGGGTTTAATAAGAAAGTGAGTTCACATAAAACACAAGTGGATACTATATCCTGCTAAAATGTAAATTTTATCATTCTAATTTGATTCCTTTCCATTATCAAAATTAAATTTTTAAAATTCAAAAAACAAAACCTTTATGACATGTTTTGTGGTCATTTTATTGCCTGAATTTATCATTGCTTGTTTTTAAAAATAATTTGCATAAAATCTATTAAATAACTTTTTTACACTTATTCATATTAAATTAAACCAAAAACACTTTTACATAATTATTATTATTCATAGCAATTTTTTCTTTTACTCCTCTCTTTTTTAATTTTTTTTTTTCAGAAATTAAATATTGTGAGTTAAACTCCTATTTTAAGCCATAGAAACAAAACCACAACAATTTATAAAACCATGGGTGGTTGTCGGTTTAGAAAAAGTAGGTTTTACTACTACTAATCCCAGTTAGTTTAATATTCATAAATATTTCCAATTTTCTTTTTTTTATTTTATGCTGTTAAGTAAATAAAGTTAAACTCTGTGGTTTGATTTGGTTTTACAAGCTCTGAAAATGCGTAAAAATTCATAAACTAAATTGGATTAAATTGTTACATGTAACTTAAAATATTAATATTTGTTGTTATTATTGTATTTTTTTCATTTTTTTTGGCAATTAAAACTTAAACAAAACCAAAATATCATGTATTTGTTTAATACAATAGTTTTGGTAAATAAATACTGCAGAAAAAATCAAATTTAATTTAAATAGATTTATATATTATATAGCCCAAAGGGATTTAAACAATAAATAATCGATGAAAAAAAAAATAAAATAAAATTTATTTAATCAAAGGTGTAAGAACAAAAAACAAATTATGATTCAAGTTCTCTTCTAGTTCTGTTGTAGTTCAATTCTAGTTCAATTCTAATGCATTTCTAGTTGTGTTGTAGTTGTGTTCTAGTTGCGTTGTAGTTGTGTTTTAGTTGTATTGTTGTTGTGTTGTAGTTGTGTTCTAGTTCTGTTCGACTTCTGTTCTAGTTCTTGTTCTATTCTAGTTCTGTTCTAGTTCTGTTCTAGTTCTGTTCTAGTTATGTTCTAGTTCTGTTCTAGTTCTGTTCTAGTTCTGTTCTAGTTCTGTTCTAGTTTTGTTCTAGTTCTGTTCTAGTTCTGTTCTAGTTCTGTTCTAGTTCTGTTCTAGTTCTGTTCTAGTTCTGTTCTAGTTCTGTTCTAGTTCTGTTCTAATTCTGTTCTAGTTCTGTTCTGTTCTAGTTCTGTTCTAGTTCTGTTCTAGTTTAAGTTCTTCTCCTGTTTTTGTTCTATGTCAGTTCCGCATGCACTATCCCCTTTATGATAGTGCACCCAAATAATACATTTTTAGAAAACTACAACTAAATAATAAAAAAATTAAAAGATAGACAAACATTGTAAAAAAGGAACTAACATAGACAAATAAAATTGAGATTGTTTTTTACTATATTAATAGTATTTCGTTTTTGGTGCAAGAAATTAGTCTATTTTCAAAATAATACGGCGGCTGCTGTATGTTTAGCTAAAAGAAGACCAACACAAACAAAAAAATTGAACCTAAAAAAAGAAAAAAAACTATTGCAGCAAATACAACAAAATCAACAAAAATGCTTTTAAAGAATTGTTTTAATAAATATCATCTTCAAAAACATCACAAGAATCAGCATCTGAATCAGCTTAAAGCAACGTCAACATCGTCAACATCATCATCATCATCAATGGTATGGCAAGAGCAACATCAGCAGCATCAAAAAGATTTCATTACTCTGTCTATTTGATTAAACGAACAGATGCAGCAAATGTTTGTTATTGGTTGTGACACATTAGCAAAAGACAAATAAGTTGTACTGCACTCACTCATCTACACTATGCAGATGACAATTTTCACAAAAAAAATATAGAATTAGAAAAAGAAAAACAAAACAGTTGAATAGAAAAGAGTTTTGAATTACCATTTCTATATTTTTGTTATGTCAACATACATTTAGATACATGAATTTCATGGATCTGTGTGTTGTTTTTTTATAGATTTTCTTTTGTCAAATTTGTTTAGTTTTGTAAATGGCTATGGAGGAATATTTGAGCAGAAAGAACTAAACTGTCTCTAGAACATCTCATTTTGTTTTTTTTTTTTCGTTTTGTTCAAATGGTCCTTCTAATATTTGAACATGCAATTCAATGTTTTGTTGTTGTCATAGAATTTTAGTAGATAGTATTATTTTTGAATTTTTTAAAGTTTTCCCTAAATCTTTATTGTAATGTTTTGTAATATTCAGTTTAGCTAAGAGTATCATCTAAATTATTTGGACATGCTACATGTATGTTTTCTCTAAATAAACATAACAACTGATATTTCCTTAACATATACAATTAGTAATTTTATTGGAATACTTGTATATCACAGACATAACACGGTGTTGTTAGATGTCAAATTAATAAAAATCGTTGACAAATGATTGAAGGCAAAAAATTGATAAAAATAATTTAAAATGGACTATCTCTACCAACTAGTTCAGTTCTAGTTCAGTTCTAGTTCAGTTCTAGTTCAGTTCTAGTTCAGTTCTAGTTCAGTTCTAGTTCAGTTCTAGTTCAGTTCTAGTTCAGTTCTAATTCA
>NC_060954.1:7336279-7337970 GCF_022045245.1 Lucilia cuprina
AACTAGAACAGAACTAGAACAGAACTAGAACAGAACTAGAACAGAACTAGAACAGAACTAGAACAGAACTAGAACAGAACTACAACAGAACTAAAACAGAACTAGAACTAGAGCAAAACTAGAACAGAACTAGAACAAAACCAGAACAGAACAGAACTAGAACAAAATTAGATCGGAGCTAGAAGAGAACTAAAACTAGAACTTAACTAGGTTCCGAAGCTAACGGTATTTCGTAGCGCCTTTTTAAGTCCCTTATAAAGACATTTTGAATTTCCTTATTTTTATTTCCTTTACACTCATTGCTTTTGGAGGATTTTAATTGCTTTGACTCGTTTCAACTGGCAGTCTTCCTACTGTAAAAGATGCTGCTGGAGATGAGAAACAGTCAACATTTTCGGTATTGGAAATATGTATACGTATGTACGTACATCCGTTCTGATAGTGGTTGGTAGGTTTGTTCTTTGGTTTGGCATTTTATATTTTATTCATTTTTAAAAACTTATGGAAATTGTTGCTTCATTTATACGTGCTCAACATAATAATTTTATTTTGGGTGTTTGTGTCAGTGTGTGATTTTTTTTCTGTCTTTTGGACTTTATATTTTATTATAGCAGTTTTTTTCGGATAGCTGAGTTTTATTCCTTGTAAAGATGTTGTTGTAGTCTGTGATATTTGTATGGTTTTAATTGAAAACTGTTTCAATATGACATACAATGTAATTGCGTTCGATGAAGAATATTTTTTGTGTTGTCCTTTTCTGGTCTATCAAGGGAGTGTAAAGTAAATTAAAACAGAGAATGAGATTTTGCGAAACACAATAAATAAAATTTTCCTCTCATTTTGCAATATTAAAACGGAAATCCTTTAAGGTATGGTAAATATTTTTTAAATCCGGTTTAATTATACATTTTTTATAAAAAAAATTAAATTTTTAAATGCTTTAATGAAGAATATTTTAAAACTGCATTGAGCAGGATAAAGAAGTTCCAAGTATTTTATTGCTTAGATGTAAACAGACCATAGGGGTTTTTCATTTACTACTTTCAATCCTCATTTCTATACCTTTTTTAGAGCCCTATTTTTATGAATTTGAAAGACATTCACACAAATCTAAAACAGTTTGTGTATGAGCCTTTTTGCATGCTCATGTTAATCAAAATCAAACAAGCGTTTTTTTCTAGTATATGCAAAAATATGCAAATTAGCATCACACATCAACACTACACGAAAATTAAACATCCATAGACATGCATAAACAAGCTTAGACAAACATCAACACAACCAAGTGTTTTCGATTTTATGCAAAGGCATTTCATTATTGAGGCCTAGAATGCATGCAACACTAGCACAGCACTCCTCATTTGAGGATTGAAATAAGGATTCAGTGTTGCTAAAGAAGCGACTATTCAGTTATTTTCTATTCTAGTTCTAATTTTCTTATTCTAGCTCTGTTCTAGTTCTTTTATGGTTCTGTTCTAGTTCTGTTCTAGATCTGTTCTAGTTCTGTTCTAGTTCTGTTCTAGTTCTGTTCTAGTTCTGTTCTGTTCTAGTTCTGTTCTAGTTCTGTTCTAATTCTGTTCTAATTCTGTTCTAATTATGTTCTAGTTCTGTTCTAGTTCTGTTCTAGTTCTGTTCTAGTTCTGTTCTAGTTCTGTTCTAGTTCTGTTCTAGTTCTGTTCTAGTTCTGTTCT
>NC_060954.1:7338070-7341422 GCF_022045245.1 Lucilia cuprina
GTCTATAGTCTAGTCTATAGTCTAGTCTATAGTCTAGTCTATAGTCTAGTCTATAGTCTAGTCTATAGTCTAGTCTATAGTCTAGTCTAAAGGCTAGTCTATAGTCTAATCTATAGTCTAATCAATAGTCTAGTCTATAGTCTAATCTATAGTCTAGTCTAGTATATAGTGTAGTACTTTGTCTAGTCTATAGTATTTTCTAAAGTATAGTACATATGCTAAGTTATAGACTAGGAGCTAAATCAGATTGTACCCTTGTACAAGCGTTTATGAAAATCTTGAAATTCTCCATTGCCTCTTAATCCACCGTAGGGTATATTACTTTAAAAGGTCAACTAGTAACATAAGTATACGCCCCTTAAAAACAATGTAAAAAAACGAAAATAAAACTAACAATAAGGACCAGATTTTAAGCCATATTCTATTAAATATTCATGCATACTAATATTGTTTTTTCTTAAGTAACATTTTTTTCTAAGATTTTGTTTTAAACAGACTTATAAACAAAATGGCTTTATAAGCTTTTCATTTCGATATATATTTTTTTCTTTTCTTTTTTAGCTGCCGCAATACCAGCAATAGGAAGAGAAAACTAATATAAGTATTTTCATCCTTTTGATAAAGAAATAAGCAAAAAACCAAAAGGCGAAATGGCGTTGACCATGAAGATTACTCTTAGGATGATAATGACGATGATGAGACTCTGTTACTGATGATAGTGATGGTTCATGTTGATGTTGCTGTAATTGCAAATGAAATGGAATAAAATTTGAAAAATATTTAAATTTTCTTTTTAAGAATTTTTAAACAGATTTTTATTACAAATTGTTGAAAGTTTTTCCTTTTTTTATTGTTAATAAATGTTAAGTTTTCGTTGTTTTTTTTTTTTTTTTTTGTGGATCTACTTTATTTGGGATGGTAATGTGCCGTAGGAGTGGCGGGTAAGTGACAAATTAAAGTGTTTTTTATGTAATCAAATGTGTTTTTTTTGTGGCGTTAAAAGCTTTAAGTCTGCATTGTTGTTACGGCTGCTGATGTCGGAAAAAGCCTCAAGGGATAACTGTTTTTAAAACTATTTTCAGTTTATTTGCTTTAACAGCCACGAAATGCAAGGGTAGATTGAAATATTGTCTGCCAATGAAATTTAAAATATATTTAAATTACAACATTTTAAAGAACTCGTTTGGAAAATAAATCTTCAAAACTCTTTAAACCTTTTTTTAAACTGCAAAAAGTTAATTATAATCCCCTTCACTTAAGCTCCTTACGACCATTAATGAAAAAAAAAACTATTCCCTATACTTTGTTGTAAAAACTATAAAAGAAATTGTTCTATTCCCGAAACATTTACTCAGACACTTCTATCTTTAACTAATTGCCTTTAAATGCATCATTTTAAGATTAAAGACATAAAAAATTCTATTACATGTATGAAAAAAAAATAACACAAATGACAATTACACCACAAAATCTTTTTGATTTTAGCTGCAATTCTATGACATCGACTACCAGAAAATCACTATAAAACTACGTGTGGTAGTAAACAGCAGCAAGAGAAAACAATCTTGGTATATGGCATATGGAATGCAGACACAAGACAAGCCAGCCAGCCAGCCAACTAGCTTTGCAGAAAATAAAAAATGACTGGATGAGAGAAAATCAGCAGTCTGTCTAATGTCCCTACTACAACATTGAGGAAATCAAAAACTTAATGTGTAAAAAAACAAAAAATACGAATTAAATATAAATGGAAATATTTGAGAAAATAATGTTAAAAATATTTGGCAATGCGGACACTAAGGGACACTATGCTCGACAGTTTCATTGTGAAACATTCTTACAAATTTTAACTTGTGTTCTACTGCTCTTCTAGTTCTGTTGTAGTTCTGTTCTAGTTCTGTTCTAGTTCTGTTCTAGTTCTGTTCTAGTTCTGTTCTAGTTCTGTTCTAGTTCTGTTCTAGTTCTGTTCTAGTTCTGTTCTAGTTCTGTTCTAGTTCTGTTCTAGTTCTGTTCTAGTTCTGTTCTAGTTCTGTTCTAGTTCTGTTCTAGTTCTGTTCTAGTTCTGTTCTAGATCTGTTCTAGATCTGTTCTAGTTCTGTTCTAGTTCTGTTCTAGTTCTTTTCTACTTCTGTTCTAGTTCTGTTCTAGTTCTGTTCTAGTTCTGTTCTAGTTATGTTCTAGTTCTGCTCTAGTTCTGTTCTAGTTCTGTTCTAGTTCTGTCCTAGATCTGTTCTAGTTCTTTTCTAGTTCAGTTGATTTGCATGAAGAAAATCACTATTTAAAGCTTTTAATAAAAAATCGCTAAATTTGTTCGTCCATAATAACATACATATACATACAACATCTCCTGCTTTTGATGTTTATTAGCTTTTCAATCCAAATGCCTGTTGAACAAACACAACACATATTTAACCCCTTCGCTTTAGTGTTCATTACTCCACATTTCATTTGTATTCTTTAAAAGCCTTTTTTAAAAAACTTTGAAAATAATTTTCTATACAAGCCTTCCAGCTTACACAAAAGGACATTTTGTTTAACTCCTCTAAAGCAAACATTTGTTTTCCTTCTGTCGACAAAAGGTGTTATGACTCATATGATCCCAACATATCAACACACCTCTTTGTGGTGTTGCTGCCAATTAAATAAGTTTATCAAAAGTCACTTTTAGCAAAGAGGCCGTTTTTGCCCTATGTCTAGTCTACTTCAAAGTTCTCTTATAAATATTAGTGCTTAAGTTTGTTTTATATTCGCATAGACATTTCAAGTTTTTGCAAATAAAAATTTTTTAATCATAAATCATTCATATTTGTTTTGTATTCAATTGTTTTCTATATAATAGTAAAATTATGACTATAAATGTCAATTTTTTACAACATAATTACCACACTAAACAATTTTAATTGCAGTTAGGATTGGTTGACTCTGGTGAGGAAAAACCAACGACGAGGAAAAAAACCGCTTTAAAATTTATGGCAAAATAATTGCAATTCAAAATTTCAAATTAAAGCTATTCATATATGAATATGATACATGAGCTCTATATGCAGAAATAATGGTGCTAAATAAATAACACTTTTTGGCAGTATGTACTGTTGTATTGCGTTGAAAATGTCAAAATGTACACTGAGAAAACTACGGAGAAATCACTACATAATTAATGAAATTTTGTAAAGTTGTTTAAATTTATAGATGTGTTCTTCCGTTTTAGTGAAGTTCAGTTATACTTCAGTTATACTTCAGTTCCAGTTCAGTTGTAGTTCAGTTCTAGTTCAGTTCTAGTTCAGTTCTAATTCAGTTCTAGTTCAGTTCTAGTTCAGTTCTAGTTCAGTTCTAGTTCAGTTCTAGTTCAGTT
>NC_060954.1:7341522-7350013 GCF_022045245.1 Lucilia cuprina
GAACTAGAACTGAACTAGTACTGAACTATAACTGAACTATAACTGAACTAGAACTGAACTAGAACTGAACTAGAACTGAACTAGAACTGAACTAGAACTGAACTAGAATTGAACTAGAATTGAACTAGAATTGAATTAGAACTGAACTAGAACTGAACTAGAACTGAACTGGAACTCAACTAGAACTGAACATTAACTTGACGTTCTTTATACACAATATTATGCACACACACCCTTATTTGACAGTTTGCCTCCAACACTATGGGAATTTGCTACTTCTTCAAACTTTTTTGTAGCATGCTAGATATATTTCAAATTATGTTTACATTTTCATAAACTGTTAAAATTCCATTGCCGGTATTTTGTTTATTATTTTCTTTTTCTCTCGTAAACATTTTTACGCTCACTCTCTCTCTCTATCTCTCTGTGACTGTTGGTGAAACAACTGTTACCACTTAACATTATGTTATGTTAACTTAATTCCCTTGATTTTGGATTGGTTGTTTTGTGGTGTTTTAACAGTGTGTGTTCGTGTGTTATTTAACATGTAGTGTTATTTCTTTTAAAGATTTTCCTATTAACAGCAGACAATCGTATTGGAAATTTGTCTGCTAAAGCAACAAACAGTTGTAAAACGTTCGTTTATGCGAGAGGATGTAAAACACGCATTAAAGTAAAAGACGGCGCGATTTTTGAATAAAAATTTCTTTGATTATTTAAGGAAAATTTAAATAGTGTGTGATTTATGCAAAGTGAAGAAACGAATGTTAAGTTTTTTTTATTATAAAAAAAAGAAAATTGATTTGAAATTTGCTTTAAAAACTTTATTATGAAAATAATAATGAAAAATTTTAATGAATTTAAAAAAACGAAGTTTTGAATTGTTTGTTAAGAATTGAACTTAGGTGTGTGATTTATCTGATGTTTGAGAATTTGCCCAAGAAAAAAAGGGTCAACAAGTTTTGTTTTAAAATAATGACTAAAATTTAATGGAAGGTGTGTCATTTTCAAAACAATTTGTGAAAAACATAACAACCATAATAACCCACCATATGACACCTTTTAAAACAGGCAATTAGAAACCAACTAACACCCCCCTCTTTAACATTTAAAGTGTTAGGAAAGACAAGACAAGCGAAACAACCAACCACCCACCCCTGAAATCTCTTTTTAAAAAAGGAAACTAATAAAAAATACCTTAAATTCCTTAAAGATTGTAATCGTGTTAAGAAAAAAAGTGTGCTGCTAAATTAAAGATTAAAATCAACATTTAAATTATATCAACTAAACAGTATCAACTTAAAAGTTGTCAACAACCCCGGATTTTCTCCCCCCGAATATATAAACAACTTTTTCATTTGCTCCATTGAATCGAGCTAAACTGTCATCATCATTACAACAGCAACATCAGCATTCATTTCGTTTCTTAAAATAAATACAAATTCCTGCGATTTTCCAACAATTTAAACAAGTGATTGTCACAAAACAACAAAAAAGAAAAAAAAAACAAATTTGCAACAAAAATTGTTAGACAAACAAAAAAAAAAAAATGTTCTCTAATTTCCACACACCCTAAAGTGTCTAAAAAGTATCTATAATTTGTTTTCTTGGTGATTGATTGTTTTCATTGCTTAAAACAACAATAAATAAAGTGTTAAATCAAATCAAATATTCCATAAAAAAATAAATAAATCAAAATTTGCAAAAATAAAAATAAAATAAAATATTTTTCTATAAAATTTTTTTCATTACAAAAAAAGTGTTAAGTGATTCATCATTGTTAAGCTGAAAAAGAAAATTATACAAAAAAAAATTGTTTTAAACATTTAATTAAGGATAACAACATATACAACAACAACTCATTCAAAACATCTATCAAAATCGACAACAACTGGACAACTTTAAAAGTAAATTTGCAGTTTTTTGCTTAAGGATTACTTTTTAATTGTTAAACAGGTAAGCTGCTTAATATAAAAATTAAAAAATTTCAAAATTTTTAAGCAAAATGTATAGACAATAGGTTGGGGTAAAGTTGAAAAAGGCCCTGGCTCTAGTCGCTTATATATTGTAACCTTTAGCTAAGGCTTTAAACGATTTCATAGAGTAGACTTATAGAGCAAGTTTAAAAATTTCTAACGATTTCATAGATTAGCAGCGAAAAGCAGTGAGATCTCCATTGAGTTCTTTTGTACTGTTTCTTGCACGAGGACCAATGTTCACACACACATATATAAAAAACGAACACAACCAGTCAGAGAACAAATTTTTACTCTTTGCCTTTCACTGCTATAGAGCAAAGTTTCTAAATGTTTTCTAAGAGTAGACTATAGAGCAAGGTTTAAAGTTCGCCTTATGTTCAGCTTTCTTCCGACTTTTTTGTAAAAAGATTTCTTGATAATAGACCAAACTTTAGACAGCATTAAATTTTTATATTTTTTTTAGAAAAACTCTCTCTTTCTATCACTAATGAAGAGTCTCTTTATGCAGCAAAACTTTCAATATTGAAGAGAGTTTTTCTATGAAAAAACTTTTCTAAATGAATCGATTTATCATATAGAAAAACTTTCTAGAATGAAGACAATTTTTCAATACAAAAACTCGCTTTAATTAGGAAACTTTTACAATAGTAAATCTCTTTCTAAAGAAGAGAATTTTTCTATAATAAAACTCTCTTTTATGAAGATCCCTTTTCTTTACAAAAAATCTCCTTAACATAGAAACATTTTCTTTGGAAAAACTTCCTTTAAAGAGGAGACCTTAACAATAAACCAGATTTTAAATAACATTATATTTGTATATTTTTTTCTATAGAAAAACTCTCTCACCGCCTCTCTTTTATGAAAACTCTCTTTATACAGCAAAACTTTTAATATTGAAGAGACTTTTTCTATGAAAAAAGTTTTCTAAACCAAGAGAATTTCCACATAGAAAATCTTTTTATAATAAAGAGACTTTTTCTATACAAAAAGTCTTTTTAATTGAAAAAATTTTTCCATAGTTAAACTTTCCATAATTAAGACTCCTTTTCTATACAAAACGTTTCTTTAATGAAGAAACTTTCTAAAGAAAAACTCTCCATAATAAAGAGACTTTTTCTAAAGAAAAACTCTCCATAATAAAGAGACTTTTTCTAAAGAAAAACTCTCCATAATAAAGAGACTTTTTCTAAAGAAAAACTCTTACAAATAAATAGACTTGTTAAAAAAAAACTCTCTTGAATAATGAAAGAATTACTCTCTTTAATGAAGAAACTTTCTAAAGAAAAATGAAGAAGAAACGCATTTTACAGAAAAAAGAAATACAAAATGTCTTTTAACATAGAAAATTTCTCTTAAGAAAAACTCTCTTAAGGGAGAGACTTTTTCTGTTCTATGTAATAAAGAGGCTTTTTTAAAGAAAAGCTCTCTTAAATAAAGAGATTTTTAAAGAAAATCTCTCTTATTGATGAAACTTTCTAAAAAAATTAAGACGAAACTTTTTCTAAAGAAAGAAGAGATTTTTTCTATAGTAAAACTCTCCCTAATGAAGAGCCCTTCTCTGTACAAAAAGTCTCTTTAACGTAGAAACTTTTTCTTTGGAAAAACTCTCATTAAAGAAGAGACATTTTCTGTAGAAAAACTCTCTTTATTAAAAGTCTCTTTATTAAAGAGTAGAAAAACTCTCTTTAATAAAGAGTCTCTTCTAAAGAAAAACTCTCCTAAATAAAGAGACTTTTTCTAAAGAAAACCTCTCCTAAATAAAGAGACTTTTTCTAAAGAAAAACTGTCAAAGAATAACCTTGAAGAAACTGTTTCTATAGAAAAACTCCCTTTAATGAAGAAACTTTTTCTATTGAAAAAATTTAATGAAGAGCTTTGTTCTAAGAAAAACTTTCTTTTTCTATTAAAAAGGTCTCCCTAATAAAAAGACTCCTTCTAAGGGAAATCTATCCTAAAAGAATTTATCTTTTCTGTGTAAAAAACTCTTTAATGAACAGACTTTTTCTTTAGAAAAACTCTCTTGAATGAAGAGAATTTTTATTTTGGAAAAACTACATAAAATAAAGGGACTTTTTCTATAGAAAAACTCTAATTAATGAAAATAACTTTTCTTTAGAAAAACTCTCTACAATGAAGTAAATTATTCTATAGAAAAACTCTACACAAGGAAGACTCTTTACCTAAGCAAAGTTTATTTCCTATGAAAATAGAATGGACTCTCTAAAGGAAAATCATCTCTTTAATGAAAAAGTCATTAACAAAGTGTTTTTATTTCATTATTAACACAACTTTTTTGACAAAAAAATCACACCCTCTTATTAATTCAAATTTATTTATTTAAAATTATTCATAATTCATGACAATTTCAAAATATTTTCCATTCTCCTCTACAAACAAAATTTTATCTGTTTTATTAGTCATCAAACTAACATTTAAATCTCTATAAAATTAGTTCCCTCCGAAAAAAAAAGAAAAAAACTTTCATAAATTATAAGTTTCTTAACAATTCTCATACAATCAACAATTTATTAGTTTTTAATAATAAATTTTTAAACTATAACTGCTTATTAATTATAGACCTTCAAGCTATCAATACAACAGCAGCAGACAGACAGACAAACGGACAGACACTAGTATTATTATTTAAATTTTTATTTTGAAAACTTTTCTGTCTAAATTACTTTTTATTAAAAATTTCATATAAAAATAATTTCTGAAATATAAAGATTGATTTTATTTTTATTGTAAAAACTCATGGTTTTGAATGTTTAATGTTGTAAACAATAAAATGTTTTTATAATAAACTGAAAATAATTTACATAATAATTAATTTATACAAAAAGATATGCTTTCATGTATAAAAAAAAAGTTTATTAACATTTTTAAAAAAGAAATTATTAAAAACCTATCAAAATATTAGTGACTTTTCTTTTATAAAGTTATTAAAAAAAGTATTATGGATATTGAAAGGAAATCAATGAGTTATCGGTAATTTGTTAAAAAAGCTTGTGAACAAATAAATTGTTTATAATTTAAGATTTTTTTTATATGAAGAGGTTTTGGAAAAAATCTTTCTTTAATAAAGTGACATTTTTATAGAAAGCTCTACTTAATGAAGATACATTTTATTTCCTTATTAAAGAGAATTTTTCAATCTAAATCTCTTCTCAATACAAACAATTCCTTAATGCACAAACTTTTGATATAGAAAAACTGTCCTTAATGATGATACTTTTTCTAGAACAAAAACTCTCTTTAACGAAGAGACTTTTTCTATAGAAAAACTCTCTTTAATGAAGAGACTATTTCAATTGAAAAACTCTCTTTAATGAAGAGACTTTTTCTATAGAAAAACTCTCTTTAATGAAGAGACTTTTTCTATAGAAAAACTCTCTTTAATGAAGAGACTTTTTCTATAGAAAAACTCTCTTTAATGAAGAGACTTTTTCTATAGAAAAACTCTCATTAACGAAGAGACTTTTCTATAGAAAAACTCTCTTTAACGAAGAGACTTTTTCTATAGAAAAACTCTCTTTAACGAAGAGACTTTTTCTGTAGAAAAACTCTCTTTAATGAAGAGACTTTTTTTTATAGAAAAACTCTCTTTAATGAAGAGACTTTTTCTATAGAAAAACTCTCTTTAATGAAGAGACTTTTTCTATAGAAAAACTCTCTTTAATGTAGAGACTTTTTCTATAGAAATACTCTCTTTAATGAAGAGACTTTTTCTATAGAAAAAATCTCTTTAATGAAAACACTTTTTCTATAGAAAAACTCTCTTTAACGAAGAGACTTTTCTATAGAAAAACTCTCTTTAACGAAGAGACTTTTTCTATAGAAAAACTCTCTTTTAAATTGTAAAGTAAAGTAATGTTTTCTATAGAAAACTTCTCTTAAGTTAAGTCGTGTTTCCTTTAGAAAATTTCCCTGTAGTTAGGTCATGTTTTGTTTATTAATCTTTTTTTAGTTAAGTCATGTTTACTTTAGAAACTTTCTCTTTAGTTAATTCATGTTTTCTTTAGAAAATTTCTCTTTGGTAAAGTGTTGTTTTCTATAGAAGTTTTCTCTCTTAAATAGTGATGTCTTCTATAGAAAATTTCTGTTTAGTTAAGTAATGTTTTCTATAGAAAACTTCCTTTTAGTAATGTGATGATTTCTATAGAAATTGTCTTTTTAGTAAATTGATGCTTCCTATAGAAAATTTCTCTTTATTTAAGTCATGTTTACTTTACAAAATTTCTCTCTAGTAAAGTGTTGTTTTTTATAGAAAATTTCTCTTTTGCATAATGTTGTTTTCCATAGAAAATTTCTCCTTTATAAAGTGATGTTATCTATAGAAAATTTCTATCTAGTAAAGTGTTGTTTTATATAGAAAATTTATCCTTTATAAAGTGATATTTTATATAGAAGATTTCTTTTTTAGTAAAGTAATGTTTTCTATATAAAATTTTTTTGTTTAAGATTTGTTTTCATTAGAAAATTTCTCTTTAAAAGTTTTATTTTAATCTTTGGTTTTTAAATAACTTTAGTTTCATGTAAAACATTTCTCTATAACTACCAGTTAACTTTAAACCCCTAAACTAAGTATATAAATACTAGTCAAGGTCTTTTGCTTTGCTTTGTTGTGTTTTAAACGTTTGTAATACTTTTTTTCTGCCAAGTTTAAAAACAGCCTTTTTGCTTTGGTTACATATAAAAACGTACTAAACTAAAACTGTTGTTACAAAGCAGAAAAAAACTAAAACCTACCAACATTAAGGACCTTTAAAGAGAGTGTAACCATAAAAACAAATACTATATATGTATATGTAGTCAGAATCACTCATACAGCCAGCTACTCAACAAAAACTCTTGCTCGCATCATGCAAGCAGGCAGTGGTACAAAAAAATCTACTGGTGTAAAATTTTTCTAAATACAAAAAATAGCAACATCAAATAAACCTCATACCTTAAGTGGTTGCAAAAAAAAAAAGCGAAGAGGGAGCAGAAAAAACACAACCTTTTTGAGAAAAACTTTACAAAAAAAGCCAACAAACGTATGAAATTTAGAAAAAAAAATAAACTTGCAGTTGCTCATAAATAAAACTAGTTCAAGTGTTTTATACACATACGAGTATAACTAACAACTACAACAACAACTGGCAAATAATTAGTACCAGGTATTAAACCATTGAAAAGTGAAAATTATAACAAGCCAACAGCAGTCAACAGCAACCAACAGCAGCCAACAGCAACCAACAACAACCGCATCAGGGGATAATGCTGCAAAGCAGCAACAGCAAAACCGTAAATAAAGCAAAAGTTTTAAGAAAAAAAAAGCATAATTTTTTTTTTACGAAAATAAGAAAAATTATATTGAGGAAAAGAAAGGTACTTAATATATTTGAAAATAAGCAAAAAAGCAACAACAACAACAACATACATATACTTGAAAGATATACATATATATGGAAATTTATGTGTTGAGTTTATTAAGGGTTAATTAGGGCACAGATTTTGAAGATACAAAACGTTTCATTTGTTTTTGCTTAAGATTCATGTTCATTTTCTTACAAATTATTTCAAGTGGTTTTCTTTTTCGTCTTCTCAAGTTCTACAAATCTTGATATTTCCATAGAAAATACTCATTAAGGAAACATTACTTGTTTCTTTCCTCTTCTTCTTAATATATACAAATGAAAAGTTTGCTATATATGTATACATACTCATAGATTTCACTGTGATATGTTTAAGTAATAAATTTGAATTGTTTCACTTAAGTTTCCTTATAAAGTAGAATATTTTCCATATTAAGTGTACCACCACCTTTCATTCTAGTTTTAGTCTTATGGTAAGCAAGAAACAATAAATTGAAATCAATGTCAAGTGTATTGATGATTAAGTAAGTACTTGTAATGAATGAGAACAGCAGGGGTTCGGTTCTTTTAAACAAATAGACTCTTGCCAGAGAAACACATTCTTCTTTTTGTACAAAAAACTCTCTTTAATAAACAGACAACTAATATCTCTTAAATAAATAGTAATTTTCTATAGAAAATATCATTTAACTAAAGAGAAAAATTTTTGTTAGAAAACATCATTCACCTAAAGAAAAATATTCTATAGAAAATATCATTTAACTAAAGAGAAATTTTCTACAGAAGAAAACGTACAACTTAAGAGAAATATTCTAGAGAAAACATCTCTCAACAGAAGAGACATTTTGTATATAATACAACACTTAAAATTTTATGTAGAAAACATCACCTCACTAAAGAAAAATTTTCTATAGAAAATATTACTTTACTAAAGAAAAAAATTCTATAGAAAACATCACTTGATTTAACTTAAGATAAATTTCCTAAAGAAAACAACACTTTACTAAAGAGAAATTATCTATAGAAAACATCACTTTACTGTTCAGATCTAGTTCAGTGCTAGTTCAGTTCTAGTTCAGTTCTAGTTCAGTTCTAGTTCAGTTCTAATTCAGTTCTAGTTCAGTTCTAGTTCAGTTCTAGTTCAGTTCTAGTTCA
>NC_060954.1:7350113-7351937 GCF_022045245.1 Lucilia cuprina
TATTTCAGGTAAAAGCAATCCTGCTGATTTGGCTTCTAGAGGTGTTTCAACGGCAGAATTAAAGGACAACGATCTGTGGTGGTATGGACCTGAGGAAATTAGGAGAGTGGAAATTCCGCAATTTTATTTATCCCCTCTGACAAAGGATAAGAACATGGAGGAAAGACGGCAATTTAATATAAGTGTGGCTATTGAAAAGGATGTGGATATTTTGGGAAAATTTTCAGACTATAACAAACTGGTACGTATTACAGCTTTGATAATGCGATTCATTGATAATTGCAAACCTGATGGCCAAGATAGAGTAATTGGTCATATCACATCAGCAGAGTTGCGAAGGGCAGAATTGATATTAATAAGACGAGCACAGCAGGACTCATATCGGGACGATATACATACATTGTCTTCAGGTGGACAGCTTCAAAATAGGAAAGGACTTGGAGATCTCGTTCCATTTTTGGACAAGGAAGGCATAATGAGGGTTGGTGGTCGATTGGAGAATGCTCGGATAAGCTATGATCAGAAACACCCGATGATTTTGGACAAGAACCACATACTCACAGATCTAATTGTTCGATATTATCATCAGAAACATTTACATGCTGGTCACAGACAAACTTTATATTTGATTGGATTGAGATTTTGGATTCCAAATGCAGTTCATGTTGTAAAGCGGACAATATATAAATGTATTAGGTGTATGAAATTTCGGGGAATAACTTACCAACAACAAATGGCAACTCTTCCACACTATCGTTTACAACAATGTGCACCGTTCATGAATACCGGGGTCGATTACGCTGGTCCATTTTACGTTCGGTCATGGAAAGGGAGGGGTTCCAAATTGTATAAGACGTGGTTGGCAGTATTTGTTTGCCTTGGAACAAAGGCAATACATTTGGAACTTGTAACGGAATTATCAACAGCAGGATTCATAGCAGCTTTTCGGCGATTTATAGCACGTCGCGGGAAACCAATGCACATGTATTCGGACAACGGCACTAATTTTGTTGGCTGCGACAGGGAATTGCGAGATTTGTACCAACATTTGAACCAGGTCAATACTCAATTTGGATTGAATAAGGAACTGAGCGATAACCAGATCAAATGGCATTTTACGCCACCATCTGCTCCTCACTTCGGTGGTATTTGGGAGGCTGGTGTAAAGTCTGTGAAGGGTCATTTGAAGCGTGTATTGGCAAATGCTTCTGTTACATACGAGGAGATGGTTACTATTCTTTGTCAAGTGGAAAGTTGTCTTAATTCACGCCCAATGTGTCTGAGATTTGTGGGTGACATGGATCCTTTAACTCCATCACATTTTTTGATATTGCGATCGATGTCGGCAATCCCGGATGGGAAGGTAGATTCGGCAAAGATTAACTACAATGACAGGTGGCGCTACGTTCAGAGACTGGTACATGAGTTCTGGGGTAAATGGGCATTGGAATATTTGGGCCAATTGCAACGTCGGCCGAAATGGTCACATAAATTGGCTAATTTGAATGTGGGGGATATTGTTATAGTTAAGGACGATAATTTACCTCCTACTCAATGGTCAATAGCTAAAGTTATTCAGACTCATTCTGGATCAGATTCATTGGTGAGGGTTGTTACGGTGAAAACATCTAAAGGCGTATATAAACGACCTGTCTCTAAGTTATGTCCTTTGTTCTTGGAAATTTGAAAGCTGGAAGCTTTCAAAGGGTGGCGGAATGTTTGTGGATTGGAATTTATTTTTGTACTTAACGGATAACCTTTTTGAATTACTACTGAATATTTTTCTTATATAGTTATAATAAATACAACACTGTATTACTTGTG
>NC_060954.1:7352037-7356090 GCF_022045245.1 Lucilia cuprina
TCTCAACGAACTCTCTAGAATTAGACGACCACTTTCTCAATTTAAAACCAGCTTGAGATAAAACTGTTGTCAAGTTTTCCTTCAATGTTATAGCTGAAGACAAATTATCGGAACTTGTCATAAAATCATCCACATAAAAATTCTCATCTATAGCATCCGCAATTTCCGGTAAATGTGCATTGTCAATTGCAATCTGATGGAGGGTCCGAATGGCGAGAAATGGAGCTGCTGATGTGCCATATGTGACGGTGTTCAAATGATATTCGTTAATTGTCCTTTCGGAACAGTCCCTCCATAATACGCATTGATATTTCCTATCGTCCGGATGTATTAACACCTGCCGATACATCTTCTCTATATCCGAACAGATTCCAATTCTGTACTTGCGAAAATTCAAAATAATCGTGAAAATATCATTCTGTATGGTAGGTCCGGTTAGTAGCTTATCATTGAGGGAGTAACCCGTATTTGTTTTGCAAGAACCATCAAACACGACACGTAATTTAGTTGTTGAACTTTCCGGTTTCAAAACAGCGTGGTGAGGTAAGAAATATTCACAGGCCTCAGTAATGTGTTCCTCCATATGTCCTAATCCAATAAACTCATCCATAAATCTCTTGTATTCATTTCCCAGTTCCGGACGTTGCATAAATCTCCTCTCCATGGACACCAACCTCTTAGTAGCAGAAGATTTTGATTCTCCTATCTTGATGTTCTCCTTTAATGGTAGTCGTACCATGTATCGGCCATTTTCCAATCTAGAAACATTTTGCTGATAATGCAATTCTGCTTCTGCTTCCTCATCAGAAAAAATCTTCACTGACTTCGGTACCTCCTCAACTTCCCAAAATTTTCGTAATAGTTCATCCATGTTTAGTGAAACATGCCCTGCAAAAAGATCATGCGATGGTTTATGCTCCAGACTTCCCATCATTACCCAACCAAATATCGTGTTCATTGCAATAGGTGAACCAGTGGGGTGTGTGATCCTTCCTGTCAGGATGCATTGACTAAAAATATCAGCGCCCATAATTATGTCGATCTTTGATGATTTATAAAACGTCTTATCTGCCAGTTCCAAATTTTGAAAATATTCCACCATTTCCCTGTCCACATCATAACTTGGAATATCCTGGGTTAACCTCGATAATATATATGCCTGAGTTCCCAACTTGACCGAGTGATTTGCAGAAATTATCTCTATTTCCACCTTGCCCTTTGTATAGTTTCGATTATCGGGACCAACACCAAATAACATTGTCCTGTCATAAGTTCTCCGTAGTCTTAAACCTTGAACGCATGCTTCTGATATTAATGTTGCCTGTGCCCCAGAATCCAGTAAAGCGCGACATGGCCTCAATTCACCATATCCATCACGAATCATGACAATCGCCGTTGGCAATAATGTCACAAAATTTGCCTTCCGATTAGGGTAATGCCCCGATGAGGAGGAATATTGACTTGTCAATATTTGTTGCCGAATCCCGTCGTTGTCCTGTGGTCGTTCAGTTTCAACATTCTTCACGCGGTGCAGAAGCGTGTTATGACGCAATTTACAAATCTTGCATGAGGATCCTTTACAATCATTCACAAAATGTGATGGTTGAAGGCAATTCAGGCATAGTTTATTATCATAAACGAGTTGTATACGCTGAGGAACTTCAAATTCCTTAAACTTTTCACACTGATATATAGGGTGTTGCCGACCACAACAAAAACAATCCTGAACAGATGCTACATAAGCACCAGACTGACCACGATTCCGATTTGTCGTCCTAACCGCTTGTGCGTCAATACATTCCAATTCAAATATTCTATCCTCCAAAAACTTCAAAAATTTACTGAAAGAAATTCTGCGTTCTCCGGACTTTTGGCGACACCAAAGTTGATTTGTTTCGGAATCCAATTTTCGCTCCAAATGAAATAGTAGAATTGAGTCCCAATGAGATACAGGCTCCTCCAATACTCTAAGCGCGTTTATACTCTCATTCACGTTATTATAGAATCGCTTGACTTCCCCAAGATTAACCGATTTAACAGAAGGTTGGTCAAATAATAATCTAAAATACGATAATCTCACTTGATCCGATTCGTCGAATTTGCGCTTTAGTAAATCCCAAGCAATTGGATAATTATCGTTAGTCGGCCTAAGATGTTTTATCAGAATAAGTGCCTCGCCACTTAATTTCGTCTGCAAATATTCCAGCTTCTCGACATTCGATAATGAAGTCCGATTGTGAATCAATGCCTCAAATAAATCCCTAAATCGTATCCATTCAGAATATGACCCATCAAAATCCGGTATGTTTATAGTAGGTAGTCTTGGTTCCTGTGCATGACCACTCTGTTGTAAGATGGGAGATGAATGCAGATTACGGTCGTTCGCTAGTCGATCAATCAATGAAGTGAAACTATTCTGTGTCTGAGAAATTGCCTCCAACACCTGACCCATGTTACCCTCAGAATTATTATCAACCACAGTCCTATTATTATCCTCATCCCGTGAGCGAGACGTGAATAACTCCTTTATAGCAAAATATTTCTCCTCAATATCACCACGATAAATATCCTCTACCCTAAGTTCATCCTCATCAATGGTCAATGCGTCAATCTTATCCTGAACAGACTCATATTGGATATAAATCTCATCCAATTTTGCAACTCTAACTCTAATAGCATCAATAGAAATGTCCTGATTAGAACATGTGTTATATATACGTGTGATCGAACCCTTCAAAGCCTGTCGTTTGCTCTTAAGTACATCCATATTGACGAAATATTCGTTTCACAATTCGAACAATAGATATTATGCAAAATATAATAGTGTAAAATAATACAATAAAGAATATTCAAAGATGTGTAAATATTACAATTCCATGTACCTACTTATATGTGTACAAATAATGTTACCAAAATTAATTATCAAAATACTTAAGTATAACATATAATAATATACTGCCTAATGTTATGCAACTACTAGTATACAATATCAATATCACCGTTCCCAAATTCCACTAGGGTTTGTGTATTATATAACATTTTATCCAAGACATATACCTGTTCTCAATGCAGTAACTCGTAACCGTATAAATATTACAGATGTTAAACTGGTCAAAGCTCCCGTTCAAATAATATCCAGAATAGTGATGTTATTGTTGAAACATAAAGATGCTTTTACGTACTTTAATATGATTATGTTAAATGTCACGCCAAGACTGTTGTCCGTTAAACGATGACTGAAGCTTTATATGATAACGTAGAATATAACTTGTTGTTGTATGAATGACTGGGAATGTTCATGAGTCCCACTATATGATCATGTTAAATGCCATGCAAAACACTGTTGTCTGTAAAACGATGGCTGTTAATAAGCATAAAGCTTAATATGATAACGTTCAATTTAAAACTGATTTTCCTGTTGTTTAATTAACTTGCTGTTGTTGTTGTCGTATGAATGACTGGGAATGCAAAACACTGTTGTTGTTGTCACACCAAAACTGTTGTCCGTTAAACGGTGACTGAAGCTTTATATGATAACGTAGAATATAACTTGTTGTTGTATGAATGACTGGGAATGTTCATGAGTCCCACTATATGATTATGTTAAATGCCATGCAAAACACTGATGTCTGTTAAACGATGACTGTTAATAAGCATAAAGCTTAATATGATAATGTTGAATTTAAACTGATTGTCCCGTTGTTGAATCTTGTTGTTGTTGTCGTATTAATCTGTTGTCCAATGCAACAAAACCATAGTCTTCCAACACTTATCAAACTGCCTTTGATGAACGTTTTCCAATTAAATTATGATGTTCGGAATAATTCATGTAGTAATCTGCAAACTCAATACATATGTATGTATGTTCTCAAGTCTACTGGAAAATTGTGCAATTAGGTGCTTTCCGTGTATGATATCGATATCCGTCTCGATAGGACCAAATTTATGTGCGTAAATTGGTTCACTTTAGGTTCACAAAAAACCAATACACAACACCAAAGCCATTTATCTTAAATTATATTTCTTTATTTTAATTTTCATGAGTACAAGAAC
>NC_060954.1:7356190-7358005 GCF_022045245.1 Lucilia cuprina
AGAACTAGAACAGAACTAGAACAGAACTAGAACAGAACTAGAACAGAACTAGAACAGAACTAGAACAGAACTAGAACAGAACTACAACAGAACTAGAACAGAACTAGATCAGAACTAGAAAACAACCAGAACACAACCAGAACACAACTAGAACAAAACTTTAAACTAAAAATTTTGTTTTAAATAGAAAAAAATAGTTTCATTCTGGAAATTTTTTCTAAATTGACTTTCTATTGCATTGTGTAGGGCATTCAATTGTTATTATGATTATTATTAAAAATGTAAGTGGATAGAAAAGAAAAAGAACTTGTGTCTAGCAACCTAATAGTGTAGGATTAAGTTATATTTACTGACATGTTTATACATGATCATTTATTACATCTCTTTATATCACACTCAATTTGTACGTTTGAACATGTGTTGTTTCCAGTTAAAGTGTCTGATCCGCTGAGCTGCTATTTGGTCCATTTGAGGTGTGACATAAACATCACACTTTACGGGAAATTCATGCATTAATTTTTTTTTTTTGTTTCGCCTAGAGGGGGTATAAGATTGCAGAATAGAAAAACTTCATCCACTTCTATTCACTCACTCCAACTTCGAAGTTAAAAGTCATTTGTACAAAATTTATTTTGTATGACTTTATTAAGCCTTTCGGCTGGAAATTTTAAAGAAAAAAAATCGAACTAAGACATTAAAATGGTTTGATGGTGATTAGATAAATATTTATGTTTGGAAATAAAGAAATTGGAAATGATTTTATTTCATACAATTTATTGATGGCAATTTTTACAAAACACAAATAATATGTTTAAAAATTTATGGTTAAATCTATAGGAAAAGAAGATTCAACAGAAATCAAATCATAGTCATAATTTAAAGGAAATGGTAAATTATGTGGTTGAAAAGGAAAAACTAATAAACAATCAAATGGTTGGCAAAAGAAAACTTCTTGGAAATGGAATGTTGTAAAGATATAGATTTTTGAAATTTAAACAATTTTTTTTCAAATAACTGTTATTGATAAACTTATTTAATAAAATATTATTATTCACCCCTTTCTTTATTATAACAAAAATTTTCTACTTCCGTTTCTACAACTTCCACCCTGTTTTTTTAACCCAAGAAAAAGTTTTTCAAAAAACATTTTCATGTTTAAGATTCCCCGATGTAAAAGGGGGAAGAAATTTTGATTTAACATTAAGTTGAATTTTATGTTCATGTTTTCGTCTCCCCTCTTTTTTACCTTTTTTATTTTTTTGTTTTAAGTTTTACTCTGGGGAATCTTAGCTCATCATTTCTTCAATAAAACAAGTGTATGAAACATTTTTCAAAATGTTTCGGTGTTGCTCATTTATGGAATTTGAGCATTTTGTTAAATTTGAATTTTTAAATTGATAAGGAACAAATTCATACCTTTTTATAACTATATCAATCATTTATTTCATAACCAGTTGAGGTTGTAGTTTTGCATATATGCAAAAAAAAAAATATAAAATTTAAAGGGTTTGAAGGAATTTTAACCCATAACTTTGTGAAACAAAAAATTAATGTCGAGTTGTGAAAATACGCAAGGGGAGAAAAGAAATGGAATTTAAACTATTTTGACAATAACTAGGCTAAATTATAAAAAGCGAAAGATAAGTTCTATGAATTTTAGCTCTAGCTCAATTCCAGATTAGTTCTGGTTCAGGTTACTTCAATTACTTCTAGTTCAGTTCTAGTTCAGTTCTAGTTCAGTTCTAGTTCAGTTCTAGTTTAGTTCTAGTTCAGTTCTAGTCCAGTTCTAGTTCAGTTCTAGTTCAGTTCTAGTTC
>NC_060954.1:7358105-7360419 GCF_022045245.1 Lucilia cuprina
AGACTAGACTATAGACTAGACTATAGACTAGACTATAGACTAGACTATAGACTAGACTATAGACTAGACTATAGACTAGACTATAGACTAGACTATAGACCAGACTTTCGACTAGACTTTAGACTATAGACTAGACTATAGACTAGACTTTATAATAGACTATAGAATGGACTATATATCTGGACTATAGACCGGACTATAATCACACTATAAACAAGACTATTCACTAGACTGATGATTACAGATTATTTATGATTCCTAGTAAAACCACTGTGCAAGGGACTTGTAATACATAGTTTTTACAATTTTACCACTTTGTCAATCTGTTTGTAAAATCCCCCACCTCTAGATTTTCATCTTGTCATATTGAACCTACATTTTCCTGCAGTTTCGTTGATTTTTAAATGCAGCAAAAAGTGAAAGAGAAATATTAAACAATTTATATAAATTGTGTAAAAATTTTGAATTGTTGCTTTGTTGGTTAATACGAAATGCAGACAATATTGTTTGAAATATTGTTGTGACTCGTAGATGTAAAGATGAAAAATCTATACGTAAACAATGTCTGTCATTCTGAATGTCTAACTGTCTGTCCTTTTAGCAGCAGAATGTCTTTCGGTACGTATTTCTGTCTGTCTGTCTTTCCATAGTTATGCATATAGATCTCTTATTTTAAAGTGACATTATACTCGTATACATGTACATGAAAGTGTACATACATACATGTGTATATATGTATATATTTACAGACATAATGTATATTTGCGTTTACTCACGTTTGCTTTGAGAGTGTGAGTTTATATGTTTTACGGTTTGTGACTTTGATTAATTGCCTGATACCTACTTACCCGAATATAAATGGAATTGTTGTTATCGTTAGCTGATGTTGTTGTCGTTGTCTGTGTCGTTATGAAACTTCTGTTGCTGGTGTTGCTACCGTTGTTTACCTACAAAAACACAAGATGTTGCCGGAAAACAGAAGATGATTTTCTTCTGCTTCTGTTGCTTTCAACACATTTAGGATTTTGTTTTTAAATGTAAAGCATTAAAAATAATTTTAAAGTTTAAATTATTGCATAAGAGATTTTAAAGTAAAATTCAGAAAAAGATATAAAGGAATTGCTTAAAAAAGGCTACAATTAGTAATTCTTTAAAAATTGTAAAAAGTCTATAATTTGCAAAGAACCTTTTTTAGAACAACTCAATTTACCCAATAATCACTTAGATTTTGTTGAGTAGATTCCAACAAATATTGAACAAGAAAACATAAAGTAATTCTTAAGTGTCATAAATGTCAAATTCATATTCATCCACTTGATAATCACAGATTTATTATCACTCTGATGCTTTTACTCAAACATTGTTATTAAACAATGAACATGATATGTTTTCCTTCAAGTCTGTCAGCTATCGAGTTGAGATCATAAAAAAAAAATTCATTCTAAATGGGAAAAAGGAATACAAAATGTAACTCGTCAAAAATATATACACACATATCAATTTCTTGAAGCATAAAAATAAGAAACTGATGACATTTTAGGAAAGTATTCTCCTTGATTTTAAGTACTTTTTTAAGAGTCACAGCATATTTTTAGATCATAAAAGATTTTTAATATTATTTTAAATAAAAACAAATGTTGTACTGGAAAACAGACCAAATGAAAATAAATCATTAAATTAATGTTTTGAAATATTTATTAAAAAGCAACTAATTTTCGTTTAGCTCATTCTTTTGTTCTACTTCAGCTCAGTTGTAATTCAGTTGTAGTTCTGTTCTAGTTCTGTTCTAGTTCTGTTCTAGTTCTGTTCTAGTTCTGTTCTGTTCTAGTTCTGTTCTAGTTCTGTTCTAGTTCTGTTCTAGTTCTGTTCTAGTTCTGTTCTGTTCTAGTTCTGTTCTAGTTCTGTTCTAGTTCTGTTCTAGTTCTGTTCTAGTTCTGTTCTAGTTCTGTTCTAGTTCTGTTCTAGTTCTGTTCTAGTTCTGTTCTAGTTCTGTTCTAGTTCTGTTCTAGTTCTGTTCTAGTTCTGTTCTAGTTCTGTTCTAGTTCTGTTCTAGTTCTGTTCTAGTTCTGTTCTAGTTCTGTTCTAGTTCTCTTCTAGTTCTGTTCTAGTTCTGTTATAGTTCTGTTCTAGTTTTGTTTTAGTTCTTTTCTAGTTCTAGTTATATTCTAGTTCTGTTCTGTTCTAGTTCTGTTCTAGTTCTGTTCTAGTTCTGTTCTAGTTATGTTTTAGTTCTGTTCTAGTTCTGTTCTACTTCTGTTCTAGTTCTGTTCTAGTTCTGTTCTAGTTCTGTTCTAGTTCTGTTCTAGTTCTGTTC
>NC_060954.1:7360519-7362206 GCF_022045245.1 Lucilia cuprina
CTAGTTCAGTTCTAGTTCAGTTCTAGTTCAGTTCTAGTTCAGTTCTAGTTCAGTTCTAGTTCAGTTCAGTTCTAGTTCAGTTCTAGTTCAGTTCTAGTTCAGTTCTATCTAAATATAAAACAAAATTTCCAGTTTTTCTTTCGCTCAGTGTTTGTTGAAAACGAAATTAAATTTTTTACTGCAACATAAGAATTTACAACATTAACAACAATTTTCAACTAAAACCAATAACAATATGACATGTTCTTTTTTATGTTACTGTTTTCGATGTTGCTGTTGTTCCAGAGACTAATAAACATAAATCAACCATGACATTAAATAAAGTTTGCAACTTAAATATATAAGATTGTTGCTGCTTCACCGCATGTATGCTTGACATATAAACAATAATATACGTACTTATGTATAGAAATATAAACACATATACTCATCTGTATGTATGTATGTCTAGTGTGTAAAGTATATCTTAAATGTATCTGTAACTAACATCTTAAATGCAGCTGTAGTTTTTTTTATAACTAATAAAACTTAAATAGTTAATCAAGCGTTAAAGATATGAAAAAGGTACAGAGAAGGAAGTAGGTATTTGTAAGGATGAGTTTGAGAAAGTGTTGAAACTTTAATGAGGATAATGAATATTATTTTATAACAAATGACAGCAAAGGCAACAGGTTGTAAATGATGATTTTAAGCATAAAAAAGGATTAAGAGATTTTAAGGAAATTATAAGTAAACTTTAAAATTCTAAGGATTGTTTTATTTTAAAACATAATCTTTTTAGGGAAGTCAAGGGAATAAACCAGAATTACATTACCGTAAACCTAAACTTGGCAACATTAATCCTGATTTTCTTAAAACTCTGAAAGATATTTAAAAGTTTAAAACTTTTTCTAAGATTTGTCCAGATTAAAACTCGCATATGTATATATAACATAAGTATTTGTTTTGTATAACGAATTGTTTTTTTCTTTCCGCCTAAAACTTGTCATCAAAGTTTTGAGACGTTTTCCCTCATAACGAGCAAACATACAACAAAGGATTACAATACAACATTTGTCAACACTTTGGCTTTTTAACACTCAGTGTCACAGTAGAGGAAAACAAACCGATGGACGGACATATTTAGATATGTAGATATTACAATGTTTAAGGTCTTTTCAAAGACATTCGAGCAGCAAACAAATGTTCATTCAACCCACAACAGAATGTATGACTTGAGAAAAAAAAAGTAGAAGAAGTATTTGATCTAGATATATTTTGACATCCTTTTCTACATATGTTTGTTTGAAAAGTTAAACTTATCTTGTGTTTATTCAGGCATATGACCGTAAATTATAAATAGCTTAATATGTAAATACGAACACAGACACAAATACACACATACAGCTTTACACATGTAAACAAAATTACAGGATGATATTTGTTGGCCAACCATAACATGATATGTTATAGGTACAGTGAAGAGTTTTCAAATTTTTGAAACTACACTATAGACTAGACAATTGACTAGACTATAGACTAGACTATAGACTGGACTATAGACTAGACTATAGACTAGACTATAGACTAGACTATAGATTAGACAATAGTCTAGACTATAGACTAGACTATAGACTAGACTATAGACTAGACTATAGACTAGACTATAGACTAGACTATAGACTAGACTATAGACTAGACTATAGAC
>NC_060954.1:7362306-7364176 GCF_022045245.1 Lucilia cuprina
TAGACTAGACTATAGCCTAGACTATAGCCTAGACTATAGCCTAGACTATAGACTAGACTATAGACTAGACTATAGACTAGACTATAGACTAGACTATAGACTAGACTAAAGGCTAGACTTTAAGCAAGACTATAGCAGCGATTTTATATTGAAGTCTTGATTAGAGACCATGTCATAGTATTGACTATATACTATACTGGAGAGAATTGCCATTTTTGTCGAGTAACTTTGATATTTTAACTGCAACTTTCTTTGAGTGTTGTAAAATATTTGCAAAAGCTTTTTTGTTGTTATAATATAAATGTTCAAAAATCTTATAACATTAAGTATGCAAATGTATTGTTATTTACTTATACTCTTGTACTAAATTTTTGTGTTATTTTATTTTTCAAAAAATAGAAAAACGAAAATACTTCGTAAGCAAGTACTTTCATTCTAACTCTTACTTAGCAAACTTCTATATTGCAAAAATTTTCTATTTAAAGATTTGCAAACACACAAACATTTCTTTTTCATTAAGAAGTTATTTACTTAACAATAAAATGAAAAAAAATAAATAAACAAAGTAAATAAAATGAAAATAATTTAAAATGTTTGAGTTTAAGTTCATTTGTTGTTAAAATTTTTTAAATTACTGTCATAATAAATGTCATTTTAATGTTGTTGTTTTAAGTTAGTTTGAAAATCTTAAAAATAGGTTTTTTTCTAAATTGTGTCTGTTGTTATGCTTAATAAGTCAATGTCTTTTTAGGATTTTTTTTTAAAAATCATGTTATAAATCCGTGAAATATAAAAAAATGGACAGAAATTAATCTTAACGCGTGCATTTGGTTGCCATTGACATTTAAAGGTTTATTTTATATTTTTTGTTTTAAATTTTTATAAAATGTTTTTTCTTAAAGTTTAAGGGTAGTTTTGTAAAACAAAATTTCAGCTGATATGTTGGCTCTAGATTAGAATGCTTAACATATATGGATCCATTGAAAAATATTCATATTAAATTATTTTCATATAGAACACCCCCTATTCGCTCAGTTTTTCTCTTTTAAATTCTTTTTAGATAATTTATGGCCTTTTTCCTCTTCTCCAACCCGTACTGCAGCACAAATGCCACAAATGGAGAAAAAAGTCTGCAAAATTTTTTTTCACTTTTTCTACTCCGCCATATATGTGTGTTTTTGATTGCAGTTAGCACTTAAATGAGTGTTAAAAGACATTTTACTAAAAATGAACACAGCAGGGAAAAGGATGAAAGTGAATTCGAAAAAAAATATCAAGTGCAATTTTTTTCTTTTTTTTTCAAAATGTCTTAAAGGAATTTCTTTTGATCGCACCGCTTAGTTTCACACTGACAAGTGTCGAAATATAATTCAACTAGACATTGCAACAGATTATCCATTGTAAATGAAACTGAATGTTGTTGTACTTCTTGCTTGTTTAGTCTACCTTTTACACAAAGATGACATTTTTCTCTTGCCAGTACCAGACACCAACTGGTGCTTATTTAAGGCAGATGGTTCAGATGGTTGCTAGTTGCAAGCAATAGAAATTAATCAAAGAAATTGAAACATTTTTTACAGTTAAAAATTAAATTGCAAAAGAAATCTCATAATAGCAGAATAAGGGATAAAATAGCAATAGAAAAGAGATTCGAAAAATCAGCTAAAAATTTTCTAGTTCTGTTCTAGTTGTGTTCTAGTTGTGTTCTAGTTCTGTTCTAGTTGTGTTCTAGTTGTGTTCTAGTTGTGTTATAGTTGTGTTATAGTTGTGTTCTAGTTGTGTTCTAGTTGTGTTCTAGTTCTGTTCTAGTTCTGTTCTAGTTCTGTTCTAGTTCTGTTCTAGTTCTGTTCTAGTTCTGTTCTAGTTCTGT
>NC_060954.1:7364276-7365934 GCF_022045245.1 Lucilia cuprina
ACTAGAACTGAACTAGAACTGAACTAGAACTGAACTAGAACTGAACTAGAACTGAACTAGAACTGAACTAGAACTGAACTAGAACTGTACTAGAACTGAACTAGAACTCAGAATGACATGTATTTTACTTACAACAAAGACCGTAATTATGACCATCTTATTCTCAGCTTAATATTTGTCTTTTGAACATAAATTCAGCTTAAGTTTATTTTTACTTAAAAATTATTACTCTACTTTAAGCTTTTGAAAATCGCTATCATTTTGCGGCTTCCTTTTGTAAGTCAGATTTCCCCAATATCAATCTTAATTGCCTCATTTTTGTTATGTGCTGCAGCTAAATCTCCTGTATCTAACAAAAAATATGTTTTGGACAAAAAGTTTTTTTTGGTGTAAATCTTCTTAAACAACTAAATCTTTTATCTTACTTAGAGTAATGTTTTCTCCAAATCGTGGCTGGAAACGGACCATATAAAGAAAAACGACTAATATAAAACTGAATTCATATGTTACATATGTGCAATTTAAATGGTTTAAAGCTGTAGGTTTCTGGCAGGCTGTCTGTCCTGTATCTCCACCAGCCATACGAATTTTGTGGTTGTCTGGCCATTTGGTTTTTGGTTCCTTTTTTTAGTTATGTGGCACTGATAGTGGTTGGTGTTGGTGGTGGCGTAGTTGAAATTGCAATTGCATTATAGCCAAGGGCTTAACTGATTTAAAAAGGTAAAAAAATCACCAAATTGGCTCTAAATCAAAAAGCCAACAATGTACAACATTAAAACGTAGTAAAACAAGGAAAACTCTACTTTAAAGCAATGATCTTCTACAGCATACTAGTGCCAGCCCAATAAGGAAGCTTTTCATCTACCAGGTTTCGGTTATTTTCTTCTATAGTCTTAAAGAAATAGTCAAGATTTTTTTGTTGTAAGTAGTAGAAAAAAACACACTGCAAGTATTTCATTGTTAATGTTGCATGTTGGTGTAGATAAATAACTAAATAATAGAATAATAGTATAATTGATGGACTTTAAGTACAGCCACTTAAACTTATTCACACCTTAAGGTAACAACAACTACAATGGCGATGTAACAAAAATCTGTAACATTTACAACAACTAGTACTTTGCCAATAACATGTTTATATTGTAGCTTACATATACACATAGTTATCTGTAGTTTAACTCAAAATAATGAAAGTTAGCGGGTGTATTTTGCTTTTTTGCCTTATTCTTCTTCTGGCACCAATTGCAGCCAATTTTGGAGCAATGTCTATATATCTATATATACATATATGTCTGTTTGTAAATATGTATTGATTGCAAGCAATAAAATTTATTAGAGCACAAAATTGGGTGATTGAAAATTATTTGGTGAATTTACACCTCTATTGCTTTCAGTTTTCTCTCTCCTAGTGATTATTATGATGTTAATAAGGGGTTTAATGGCAAAATTTTGAATAGGAACTAGAAAACGAATTGCAAATCTGCTAGAGAAAAAAATTATTATAATCCTGTAATAGTCCAAGTCTATAGTCTAGTCTATAGTCTAATCTGTAGTCTAGTCTATAGTCTAGTATATAGTCTAGTCTATAGTCTAGTCTATAGTCTAGTCTATAGTCTAGTCTATAGTCTAGTCGATAGTCTAGTCTATAGTCTAGTCTA
>NC_060954.1:7366034-7368815 GCF_022045245.1 Lucilia cuprina
ACTGAACTAGAACTGAACTAGAACTGAACTAGAACTGAACTAGAACTGAACTAGAACTGAACTAGAACTAGAACTGAACTAGAACTGAACTAGAACTGAACTGAACTATATTTTTTTTTAAATCATCCATATATTCTCTCAGTGTTTTATCGTTTAAAATTTTCAGAAATTATATAGTTCAACAGTATTTATTATACCACGAGTTCATATAAATAATTTTATGTGGTTACTTGGTTTTCTTCTCCAATGTTTTTTGTCATTATTTTTATTTTCCTGCAACAACTATTTACTTACTCGAACAGTAGTAGTTATTACGATTGTTTGCAACAATTTCTTATTGATAAGTTGTCAACATGTTTATGGTAACAATTTGTTGTTTTCTTTGCATTTTTTTTGCACTTACAAGAAATATGTTTTTCCCACTCGTTTTATTTTATTTTATGTTTTTTTTTTCAACTCGTTACTTACAACGTTTATTTAAAAGATATAAAATTGTTGTCGCTCTTGTGGTGTGTTGTTGCTAAATTTTTATTGATTTGTGCATTATTCGTACAACTTGAAAAGTTTTATCAATGTGTTTGTTTTGTTGCTTGTATTTATGGCATTCTCGGTTTTCTTAGTAGACGAAGCAGACGAATGAAAGCAAAAGCATCTTTCAGTTGTACAATTAGTTCGTTGATCATTTTGAAAACTAATTATGGCAATTAATGTGTCAATTGAGTGAAAATTTATAGAGTTGATTTTCATTTTAATGAGTTTTTGATTTGGTATCGTAAAGGTTGCATTAATTTAAAGGATTTAATTGCAAGTGATATTTTTATGGTTGCAACAAAACAAACATTTAGTCTTAATTGAATGAGTTTGAAAAATTGGGAAAGGGATCATTAGTACATACAAATTAATTAGTAAATGAAATAGTAGTAACATTAAGAACAAACAAGAAAATATATGACATCACAAATAAAAAGTGAATGAAAAAGAATTATTTCCAGAAATTGTACGAAAATAATACTAGACCATAGACCAAACTATAGACTTATATATAGACTAGATTATAAACTAGATTATAGACTAGACTATAGACTAGACTATATACTAGACTATATACTAGACTATAGAATCGATTATAGACTAGACTATAGAACAGACCATAGACGAGACTATAGAGTAGACTATAGACTAGACTGTTGACTAGACTATAGACTATACTATAGACTAGACTATAGACTAGACTATAGACTAGACTATAGACTAGACTATAGACTAGACTATAGACTAGACTATAGACTAGACTATAGACGAGACTATAGACTAGACTATAGACTAGACTATAGACTAGACTATAGACTAGACTAGACTATAGACTAGACTATAGACTAGAATATAGATCTCCCATTTACTTTTTTTTCAACCCACTGTTTGTATATGTTCTACACAACTACTACCAACAACACTGACTATTTTACTTCCTCTTAGATAAATTTGTAATATTCTTGTTCGATTGGCACAAGTTTGAAAATAAATATTCAAATAAAACTGCTGTTAACACAAATGCCTGTTTTCTATATTTATTTTCAATTTTCTTCTCCATTTTATAAATTGTTCTTGTGGTTTCTAAATACAAGGAAAAATATTAAAATACAATAGATTTTCTTAACACAGAAAACTTAAAAGTTTTGTGTTTGTGTTTGTATATGTCTGTCTGTCCTGCCTTTCATCCATCCATCCATCCATCTATGTAAGTCATACTTTGTATTAGGGTGTGATGTTAAAGACCAATAAGTAGCAATAATTTCATGGTTAACCAGATGTGCTAGGTTTTCATATAGAAACTTAAATTTTTTTGCTCTGTAATAAATATTTACGTTTACGTAAATTCTTTATTTTTAATAAAATTTAAATTTAGAAAATGTAAATGTAACCCATTTTTTGTGGTTGGTAAAACTAAAATTGCTTATTAGAAAATTTATTATATGTTTAAAAGCAGGGCAGGTTGATGTGGATGTGTTCTTTTTTTAAATAATTTACCTAAAATTACCTTAAGGACAAATAAATGCTAAAGTAGAGAAAGTAGTAACTAAAGGTTGGTCGAACTAAACTATAGACTATGAAATACACTAAAGATTCGATTAGACACTATAGACTACACTGTAGACTTAACTATATAATTGAATATAGATATGGCTAGAGACCAGACTATAGATTAGACAATAAAGGCGTCTATAAAATAAACTAGAAAATACACTAGACCAGAGACTGAACTATAGACTAGACTATAGTATAGACTATAGACTAAACTATACACTGAACTATAGACTAGACTATAGTATAGACTATAGACCAGACTACAGACAAGACTATAGACTAGACTATAGCCTAGACTATAGCCTTGACTATAGACTAGACTATAGACTAGACTATAGACTAGACTATAGACTAGACTACAGAAGAGACCATAGACTAGATTATAGACTAGACTATAGACTAGACTATAGACTAGACTATAGACTATATAGATATTATATATAGATTAGACTATAGACTAGACTATAGACTAGACTACAGACTAGACTATAAACTAGACTATAAACTAGACTATAAACTAGACTATAGACTAGACTATAGAATAGACTATAGACTAAACTATAGACTGGACTATATACTAGACTACAGGCTAGACTATAGATTAAACTAAAGACTAGACTATAGACTAGACTATAGACTAAATTAAAGACTAGACTATAGACTAGACTATAGACTAGACTATAGACTAGACTATAG
>NC_060954.1:7368915-7371082 GCF_022045245.1 Lucilia cuprina
TTCAGTTCTAGTTCAGTTCTAGTTCAGTTCTAGTTCAGTTCTAGTTCAGTTCTAGTTCAGCTCTAGTTCAGTTCTAGTTCAGTTCTAGTTCAGTTCCAGTTCAGTTCTGGTTTAGTTCTAGTTTAGTTCTAGTTTAGTTCTAGTTTAGTTCTAGTTTAGTTCTAGTTTAGTTCTAGTTCAGTTCTAGTTCAGTTCTGGTTTAGTTCTAGTTTAGTTCTAGTTTAGTTCTAGTTTAGTTGTGGTTTAGTTCTACTTTAGTTCTAGGTTAGTTCTAGTTTAGTTCTAGTTCAGTTCTGGTTTAGTTCAAGTTTAGTTCTGGTTAAGTTGTAGTTCTTAATTGTAGTTCAATTTTAGTTCAGTTCTACCCTTATGGTTTTTTTTATGTTTATCAGAATTGTTTTCTTACAATATATTTATTTAAAATGTTTTCCTAATGAAAAGATTTTTAAAAACCCAAATAACACAATAAAAAACATAAACATTTAAACAAATGTTATGCAGGAAAACAACACAACAGGTGACGAAACTTGAACAATAGAAAACACTTTTGGAGAAGATTTACAAATCTAAGTATCATATTAAAAACTCAAAAAAAGTAAAGAAAAATAATTTATAAATACACTTTTAATACAAAATAAAATTTAGCAAATTTTTATAAATTTTTATTTAGTGAACAATGTGTATTTGTGTATTTGAAAAAGGTAAATAAATGTTGTCTGGTTTTGCATTGATAGGTATTTAGTTAAATTAACAAAAAAACACATGTTTATATTTGTATGTATGTCTCTGCTGGATATTTGGATGCAAACAAAATCTCTAACCTACTTTTAGGCTTATGAAAAAATTCAATATTTAAATCCAATTTTGATTTTTTTTGTGTTAGATTTGTGTATTTTAGTTTAACATTTATTCATGTTCATGTTTGACACTGCTAAACCATTAGCATTTTAAAATATTAAATTAATTTGCCAAGCTTTATTTAATTTAGTTTAAACATGTGTGCAGTGTTTTCAAAAAAAAAAAATAAAAAATTCCTAAATGTTGACCAAACTAAAACAATATTAAATTTAATGTAATGACAAAATTCATTATCGCCATTATGTCAATACATTTAGTTTTAGACCGAAATGATGTTTTTGGTTTTAACCCCCAGTTAAATGGGTCTTCAGTTTCACACTTCCTCCCTACGAAGGCCTATATCTGTTAAACATTGTCTATCTGTTGATAAAGGTTAAAGTATTGATATTAACTAAAGTGTGTTTTTGTCCAGTGAAAATTACAATTTCTGTTTATGCATGTACTTAGGTATATAAACAAATCTCACAAAAACAGTTATGGAAAATACTGTAAATTATTTCCATAAGTGTAAAGTGTAAGTCATGGCATTGTTTATCCACATTCTTAACTAAATTGCCCATAACTGCGCTATGTTAATTTTAATGAAATAGTGTAAATAAATAAACAGTAAAAGTTTCTTAAAATGGACAAAACCTAAAACTGTAACTTGACGTTAAAAAAGCATTTAGCTATGTTTCATCATATCATGTTTAGTTTCCTATATAAGGATTTCACTGTTTATTTAAGTGAGTAAACCAAAATAATGTAATAAATTTTGTCAATAGGGGTTTGGTTAATATCATTGTCACACACATAAACTACATTTTGAAATATAATTTACTTTGGTCAATAATATAAGAGACAGACTACACATATGACAAAGACCTTTAAGACTATAAATTAATATTAAACCGAATAAGCAGATCTTTGTTTTAAGAACAATTGCAGTATTTTATAAACATTAAATTTAGAATTATTAATAAACTAATGAGGTTTTATTAAAGATTTTATATAATTAACTTGCTCGAAAGAAGTTTAAGGACAACTAATTGAGAAAAGCAAATAAATCTCTTGGCTAAATGTATACATAATATTTTTGAAAAACAGACAAATACAAAAATAAGTTTATAGTGCAGTTTTTATTGTAGTCTAGTAGATAGTCTAGTCTATAGTATAGCTTATAGTCTAGTCTATAGTATAGCTTATAGTCTAGTCTATAGTATAGCTTATAGTCTAGTCTATAGTCTAGTCTATAGTCTAGTCTATAGTCTAGTCTATAGTCTAGTCTATAGTCTAGTCTATAGTCTAGTCTATAGTCTAGTCTATAGTC
>NC_060954.1:7371182-7373425 GCF_022045245.1 Lucilia cuprina
ACTAGACTATAGACTAGGCTATAGACTAGACTATAGACTAGACTATAGACTAGACTATAGACTAGACTATAGACTAGACTATAGACTAGACTATAGACTGGACTATAGGCTACTCTATAGACTAGACTATAGACTAGACTATAGACTAGAATATAGACTAGACAATAGACTAGACTATAGACTAGACTATAGACTAGACTAGACTATAGACTAGACTATAGTCTATACTATGGACTGTACTATAGGCTAGACTATAGACTAGACTATAGACTATTCTATAGGCTAGACTATAGACTATTCTATATACTATTCTATAGGCTAGACTATAGACTAGACTATAGGCTATACTATAAACTAGACTATAGACCATGCTATAGACTAGACTATAGACTAGACAATAGACTAAACTATAGACTATAGTCTGCACTATAGTCTATTAAGTTTAATTTTTTCATAACGATTTTAACTTTTGATAACATATTGTTAAACTTCTGTCTTGGAATACGCAATGTTTTGGCTACCATCTGACTGACTTGCTGACTATTTGTCTATAAATTTATTGCTGCAAGTGTGTAATGTCTCAATAACTATGGCAAAAGTAGTTAAGAGAGAAGTTGTTGGTTGGTTGATTGTTTAAAGATGTTGTTGTTATAGTAATTGTAGTTGTTTTTGTTGTAGTCATTATTGTTCATGTAGTTGTAACAGGAACAACCCACACACTTGAAAATATTGTATATGAAGTGTTATACTTGTCGTAAGTAATTATGAAAATAGCAAATATCACAACAACAAACAGCGACAGCAAAAGCCAAGAATTAAAATGAAGAGAATTATTAAGAACCAACTACCAATAACAAACTCGAACACAGCAGTTAAAGTGGCAGAAGTTGCTAGTGGTTGGCAGTAAGAGCAGCAGTAGCTGCAGCAAATAGAATAAAAAAACAGCAATTTTTATGTTATAGAGGAATACTTTGACATGATGTTGTTAACGCCAACTTGTTGTTAAACAACCAAACTTAACATGTTTATTTTTTGGTTGTTTCTTTTTCATTCACCCAAAAGTCAACTTTCAATATCAGCCAGACAAATGGACGGGAGGACAGACAGTTTGGCAGATATTTGAAAATTTTTGTTGTGTGTTTGAGTTTAAGTAGTAACAGTGGCAAAATATTTATTAAATGAAAGTAAATGAACTGACAAAACTTTCAATAAACCACACAAAACGTAATTTTTTTCTCTCGTTTCAAATAAGTTTCCTTTACTCATGTGGAAACTGCTAATGTTGTTGATACCGCTGCTGTGCAGTAGCTCTTTAACTCTACCACAACTTTGTGTGTTGAGGGCTTCTACTTAAGTTTCCTTTAGTTTTGAAGGTTGACTAGTGCTGTTTTGATTTCGTTTTTTTTTCTCATTGCCTGCTGTTCCACTTAAGTTTGGCATGGTTTATGGTGGGATTTATTTCAGATGTTGGTTAGTAGTGTTTTTGACTTGCTGCCAAGCAAGTTAATGAAAATTAATTATGCTCTATAACTTAACAAGAATATTGTTTCTAGCCGCCACCACTTCTAACAGCCTAAATATATGTAAAGTTGCAAAATATTAATATTAAGCAGTCAATATCACTGAAGTGGTAAGTCAGTTAGAAGCTGATTGGATCGTGGTAAATACTTAAGGAAAATTGAAGATGTCGTAAATATACGCAATGTACTACATAATTTGGTTGTTAATTGATAATCATGAAAAGTGGCTGCTTAAAAGTTTAAAGGAAGGATTATGAATTTAGAAATGAATAATTAAAAAGTTTTATAAAATTAGACTATAGACTGCAGTATAGCATATACAGTAGACTAGACAATATAGTAGCATAAAACTAGAATAAAGACTAGAAAAAGACTTCACTAAACAATTCTCTATACTATAGACTAGACTTAAATGATGTCTATAATCTATACACTAGACCATAGACTAGACTACAGACTAGAATATATACTAGAATAAAGACTAGACTATATAAAAGAATATAGAATAGACTGTGGACTAGACTATAAAATATACTATAAAATAGCCTATAATCTATACTAAACTATAGACTAGACTATAGACTAGACCATAGACTAGACTATAGTCTAGACTATGGACTAGACTATAGACTAGACTATAGACTTGGCTATAGACTAGACTATAGACTAGACTATAGACTAGACTATAGACTAGACTATAGACTAGACTATAGACTAGACTAT
>NC_060954.1:7373525-7375014 GCF_022045245.1 Lucilia cuprina
TATAGTCTAGTCTATAGTCTAGTCTATAGTCTAGTCTATAGTCTAGTCTATAGTCTAGTCTTTAGTCTAGTCTATAGTCTAGTCTATAGTATAGTCTATAGTCTAGTCAAAAGTCTAGTCTATAGTCATATAAATAGCCTAGTCTATAGCATAGTCGATAGTTTTTTCTATAGTCTAGTGTATAATCTAGTCTATAGTTAAGTCTATAGTCTAATAGAGTCTACAGTATTCTATAGTATATACCCTTGAATAAAATATTGATTATACTATAAACTTTACTAGACTATAGTCTTTTATATAGCATATATTTTATTAGTGTCTACTACAGACTTACCTACACATTATTCTTCAATAACGCACTTAGTCTAGTCTATAGCTGTTTGTTTTTTAATTATTTTATATACCTACAAATAGTGCAGCAAAAATTTGCTAAACTATAAATATATATGTGCATATTATATAGTTATAAAAGTGATAAATTTATGTCACATTAATTTAATAAAATTTCAAATTTGCATATTGACAACACAGGCAATTGCTTTAATCATCAATTGTCTTTCAAAGTGTCAATTTACTATTTTCAAAATCTAAAAATTAAGTGCAATTTACACTAGAGATTAAAAAAAATCATTGATTAAGCTGTCGTCAAATTCATAATGAATAATATTCAAATAAAATGAAGGTTATGAAATTTTAACTGGACATATTGTGGCTTTTGTCATATAAATTTACATAAATGTTTGTCATAAAGACAGAAGGCAAATTATATTTAATAAATGTCACAAGTCTTACATAAGTAAAGCAAAACTGAAAATATATAGTGCACAAGAAAATTAGCTTTATTGTTTAGCTTTCTGATTTACATATACAGTTTATGTACACTATTGTCATATATTGTCAATGAATTTCAACTACTCAGTTCAATCAATTGCCCATGTTCATACTCCAATTCCCTTATTTAGTTTTCTTAATTTTTTCAATAATGTTTTTCTTTTAATATTTCATCAGAAACGATCAATTCGTTAGTTTCAATAAGTTATATATGAGTTTTGGCAACAAACATGTTTAATGACACTTATAAGTAAAGAGACAAAATATATGAATAAGTTTCAATTGGAAAAGGACAACTTCATGTGAAGGAATATAACAATAAATGACAATATATAAAATATAACATTTAAAAAAGCAGACTGTAAAAGAACACAATCAAATATGTCTCAGTAATAGAGAACACACTATAGACTAGACATGTACTAAACTATAGTCTTAACAAAAGAATACACAGTCCAAATAATAAATCAGACTACAGATTAGACTATAGACTAGACTATAGACTAGACTTTAGACTAGACTATAGACTAGACTATAGACTAGACTATAAACTAGACTATAGACTAGACTATAGACTAGACTATATACTAGACTATAGACTAGACTATAGACTTGACTATAGACTAGACTATAGACTAGACTATAGACTAGACTATAG
>NC_060954.1:7375114-7377360 GCF_022045245.1 Lucilia cuprina
AGTCTAGTCTATAGTCTAGTCTATAGTCTAGTCTATAGTCTAGTCTATAGTCTAGTCTATAGTCTAGTCAATAGTCTAGTCTATAGTCTAGTCTATAGTCTACTGTATAGTCTAGTCTTTAGTCCACCCTATAGTCTAGTTCATTGTCAAGTCTAGTATATAGTCCAGTCTTTAGTGTGATCCATAGTCCTTTGGTCTAGTCTATGGTCATGGCTATAATATATTATATTCTCTAGTCTAGTCTAGTGTAGTCTAGTCTAGACTAATCCATTTTCTAGTCTTTAGTCCAGTTACTTCAACAATGTGTTAAATTTAGAAAAATTTCTTTAATTTTCACTTCCTTTTTTTATAAAATTTGTAAAAAAAATGTAAAATATCTACAATTATTTATGTTTTAAGTACTAATTACGCAATTTATATGCAACTCATGTCGTACACTTTACACACACCCTACATGAATAACTTCTTAAATATATCATAATTGTTTTTCTAACATCTTTTAATAGACCTTGTTTACTTCCTTAAAACTTTCTTATTCTAGCAGATATCTAATTACCGGCAACTTAATATATGTTATTTTACAATGACATGTTTTTCTTAAGCCAAAAGAGTATAATTATGGAAAAAAACGTACAAAGACAATTACGTTATTTTGTTTTTTTTTTTTTTGTTCTTGCCATAAAGATGTGTACAACGAATCATGTTTGAAGTTTAGAAATTTACATAACTTTTCCATTAGATTGTAACAATCTATAGAGTTATGCGTCGTTTAGAGTTACGCAGTTATTTCATCATTTGTTGTGTTGCGATGTTTATTTGCCATTTAAAAGTCATATATGTATATGGTTGCAACATTTTGTGGCAGAAAGTTAGAAAAACATGTATTTACTTGGCCTAGCTTGTTTTTACATACATACATGTTATGTTCATGTATTTAATGAAATTATTGCTACTGTAATTTTCTGTTTTTGTAATTTTACTTAAACAAGTAAATTATTCAAATGTTTTCTATGTTTTAATTATTTTTTACATGAAACATTATGCTACTTTTAATGGTTTTTTATGAATATGATTTTGGGTAAATTTTAATAAAGTTATTAAACTAAAATTGTTTATAGAAAACTTTACGACGATCTTAGTTGCTGTTTTTTTTTAAATCTCTGACCTGTTAATCTATTATTTATATGAAAACGTTTTGTTACATTTTGATTACTTTTCAAAAACACAAACTCTCCACCTTAATTGCTTTTTTTCAGTTAAACGCTTAATTAAGGATGATCATAAGTATGCAAATGAAAACTTTTATAATTTCAAAAAAAAAAAATCCTACAAAAAACTACTCCCTAAAATCCTTAAACATTTACCACAAACAACAACAATAACAAATTTCTAGAAACCATTATCTTTTAACTACTTTATTTCCTGTTGATGTTTGAAACCCACTTTTTTGTATGTTTTCAGTCATTCCTCACCCTCTTTACAAACAATTTTTTACAAAATTAAACAATAAACTCTTAAGCTGTTGTTGTTGTTATTATTATTGTTATTGCTGTTATTGTTGTTATTCTTTTATTTAAACTTTTGACCTGAATAGTTTTACATACTGTCCATTCTTTACACTCTCTACACTTTTTGTTTTTCTAACAATATAATAGATCCTTCTTTGTCTTCACCCTTTCAAGAAAAAATTTTATGAAATTATATACTGTTGTTGTTGTTGCTTTATTAATTATTAATTTACTAGAAAGTTTAAATGGTTTGGGTTAAAGTTTACAAAATGTGCCACGAATAATAAATAATTTGTTGTTAGTAGATGGTGCATATAATAGTTAGTATCAGGAAAAAATACTAAGGTCAGCAGTCTAAAACAAAAAACAAAAAAGATGATTAAAAAATCTTGGTAGGTGAAGGATACTTTAGATAAAAGATAATTACATTTTTTAAAAAATATAATTTATTCAATAGACATATGAAAATAGTATAGCACATAATAACGAAATGCTATACATTACAAAGAAGACTAGATTGAAAAAGATTCTAGACCAGGCCATAGTCTGGACAAAGGTTCAGAATATGGATCTATAGTCTAGTTTATTCCATAGCCTAGTCTATTCTATAGCATAGTATATTCTATAGTCTAGTCTATTCTATAGTCTAGTCTATAGTCTAGTCAATAGTCTAGTCTATAGTCTAGTCTATAGTCTAGTCTATAGTCTAGTCTATAGTCTAGTCTATAGTCTAGTCTA
>NC_060954.1:7377460-7383607 GCF_022045245.1 Lucilia cuprina
TAGACTATAGACTAGACTATAGACTAGACTCTAGACTAGACTATAGACTAGACTATAGACTAGACTATAGACTAGACTATAGACTAGACTATAGACTATAGACTAGACCCTAGACTAGACTAGACTATAGACTAGACTCTAGACTAGACTATAGACAAGATTATAGACTAGAATCTAGACTAGACGCTAGACTAGACTTTAGATTAGACTCTAGACTAGACTATAGAGAAGATTATAGACTAGACTATAGACTAGACTATAGACTAGACTATAGACTAGACTATAGACTAGACTATAGACTAGACTATAGACTAGACTATGAACTACACTATAAACTACACTATATACTAATTTATAGACTAAACTATACAGTAGATTATAATAAGAACTTTGAATAGACTATATATGTATATATTTAATTTTTTTTAATTTACATGTGTATTTGTGTAACGTATACTTAATATTGAATTGATTTACCAAATAAAGATTTTTTATCATACGTTTGGGAGCATTAATAGTTTATAATCACCTAAATGTATGCAACACTTTTTTTAATTAAAGCTAACATATTACGTATACTTAATATTTTACTAACAAGCAATTACGTATTTATTATACGCCCTGTGAAAAGTAAATAAACTCTTTATGAATATTTCACCGTTTTAATTTATTAGCATGAAATTTTTTATAATTTTAAAACTCTTTATTGAAAATCAAATAGTTTTTCAAAAGTATTTCTTAAATTCTTGCTCTTACACAACACTTCCATTTAATTATGCAAATATACATACATACATGTATTTCTGTATATTTGCATAATTTATATTAAAATTATTGTATTATAAAAACACCTCTCATGCCATACATTCCAAATACAAACATATGAATATTAAAAATATAATTTTTTTCTTAATTACATTTCTGTACGTGTTTATTGCATTTCAGTTTATTACTATTATAAACGCTTTTTAAGCCGATAATTATCATTGTCAGACTCATTCCCAAACATAATTATCGTTTGCATTATTATGATTATAATTATAATTATTATGATTATTATTTGTATTATTGATTGAGTTGCAGTTATAAACAAATTACTAACCAAATACAAAGAGTATGAGCAAAATTTATAACAAGAAATGTACATATTAAAATTTTGATTGAAAGCAATTTTATGAAATGTGATTAACATAAATGTAATTTGAACTATTCGTTATTACAAAATTATTTATATGAAAATAGAGAATATTATTAAACATTTCATATAATAATTGATAACGGTAGTGAAAGGAGATCAATTTGCAAAATGGTTGGGTGATAAGGAAGATTGTTAATTCTAAGAAAGTGGAAATCTATATGGATTTATTTAGATTTTTGATTTTATTAATGAAAATCCACATTTTTTTAAGGAGGAAACTAATTTCTATTGAAAATATCTAGTTTTTAGTGAAAAATTATAATCGATTAAAAAAAATTTATTAAAAAAAAATATTAAAAATTTATCTAGTTCAGTTCTAGTTCAGTTTTAGTTCAGTTCTATAGTTCAGTTCTAGTTCAGTTCTAGTTCAGTTCTAGTTCAGTTCTAGTTCAGTTCTAGTTCAGTTCTAGTTCAGTTCTAGTTCAGTTCTAGTTCATTCTAGTTCAGTTCTAGTTCAGTTCTAGTTCAGTTCTAGTTCAGTTCTAGTTCAGTTCTAGTTCAGTTCTAGTTCAGTTCTAGTTCAGTTCTAGTTCAGTTCTAGTTCAGTTCTAGTTCAGTTCTAGTTCAGTTCTAGTTCAGTTCTAGTTCAGTTCTAGTTCAGTTCTAGTTCAGTTCTAGTTCAGTTCTAGTTCAGTTCTAGTTCAGTTCTAGTTCAGTTCTAGTTCAGTTCTAGTTCAGTTCTAGTTCAGTTCTAGTTCAGTTCTAGTTCAGTTCTAGTTCAGTTCTAGTTCAGTTCTAGTTCAGTTCTAGTTCAGTTCTAGTTCAGTTCTAGTTCAGTTCTAGTTCAGTTCTAGTTCAGTTCTAATTCAGTTCTAGTTCAGTTCTAATTCAGTTCTAGTTATAGAAAATAGAAAATTTTTATAGAAAATTATTATACGGATAAATATTTTTATAGAAAATTAATATACGGATAAATCTTTTTATAGAAAATTTTTATCCGGATAAATATTTTTAGGTAATTTTTATGCGGATAAATATTTTTAGATAATTTTTATCCGGATAAAGATTTTTATAGTAAATTTTTACCCGGATAAAGATTTTTATAGTAAAGATTTTTAGAGTAAATTTTTATCCGGAAAAAATTTTTATATTAAATTTTTATCCGGATTAAAGTTTTTATAGTAATTTTTTATCCGGATAAAGATTTTTATAGTAAATTTTTACCCGGATAAAGATTTTTATAGTAAATTTTTACCCGGATAAATATTTTTATAGTAAATTTTTCGGATAAAGATTTTCATAGTAAATTTTTATCCGGATAAAGATTTTTATAGTAAATTTTATCCTGATAAAGTTTTTTATAGTAATTTTTTATCCGTATAAAAATTTTTATATTAAATTTTTATCCGGATAAAAATAGAAAATTTGTATCCGGATCAAGATTTTTATAGAAAAATTTTTTTCCGAATAAAGATTTTTATAGAAAATAGTTATTTGACTACAGTATTTGAAAAGAAATTTTTTGCGGATAAAGATTTTTATACAAAAATCCGGATAATTTTTTTAATTAATTTTTTTTGCAAACGGATATAAATATTTATCCGGCTATAGATATTATTAGAAAATTTCTATAAAATTTTTATCCGAATAAAAATTAAAAAAAAAAAATATTTATCTAAATAAAGTTTTTTATAACAGGTTTTTTAACATATAAAGCTTTTTATATAAATCTTTATCTGGACAAAAATTTTTGTAACAAAGTTTTTTAGATAAAGATTTTTATACATTTTTTTTTTTTTTTGTATAATTTTATTTGCAGAATTTCTGTAGAACATTATTTTAATTCCTATTTAAATAAAACATGTTCTTTTTTAGTTTAAATTTAAACTCTGCAAACCCTTTACAACATCATTACATTTCTTTCCTACTTTTGTTTGTTGTTTCTTCTCATACATTTGATTTTCTTTTAGTTGTTTACTTCTGTTTCTTTCCCTACTCCTCCAGCTTCATTTGATAAATTCTATCATGCTTTTAGCTAAAAATTTCTCTATACTTATCAAAAACTTTCCGAACAGCTGTTTTGTTTATTTGTTTTGTTTTGTTTTTTACAATTCGTCTGTTAACATTTTGTTTTTATTCCAGTGAGAGAACAAAGTGTCGTACACTCTCTGGCTCTGCCAATATTATGCAAAATAAAAATAAGCAACTTCCAGTATGAGAGTAACAGAGTATTTAGCAGAAAAATGGCCAGAGAGTAGAAGTTAAGGTTAAAAACAAATTTTATAGCAAGCTATAAGATTTTGCTAGAGATTTCTAAAGCTTGATATAATAAAGTGCATATAAAGTTTTTGAGATACGAAAAAATTTAGCATGAGACAAACAAACATTTCTCGTAACAAAAACTTAAAAAGAAATCCTTTAGTTATAAATATTTATTGAAAAAATTCAAATACATCTAATATAATTATTCAATTAATATTATCAACTTTTAACTAATTCACTTTACTATTTCTTATTTTTCTTTTAGACTTTGCTGCAGTTTCTAAGAAAATGTATTTTATACAAAAAGACATCAGAAGTATTAAAACAGGTATTCTCAGACTTAAATATGACATTTATAGGCACCCACACATTCATCACTTAACTTTATTTACATGCTCAAGTATTTGTATAATTGTGGTAAGGGTGATTTTTTTAATTTACTACAAAGTTCCAGAGAAGATAAGAATGTGAAAAAGTATACATTATGGTCGACTTAAATGTTCACTTGTAAATAAACACTAGCCTATAGTCTAGTCTATAGTCTGGTTTATAGTCTACTCTATAGTCTAATCAGTAGTCTAGTCTATAGTCTTGTCTATAGTATAGTCTATAGTCTAGTCTATAGTCTAGTCTATAGTCTAGTCTATAGGCTAGTCTATAGTCTAGTCTATAGTCTAGTCTATAGTCTAGTCTATAGTCTAGTCTATAGTCTAGTCTATAGTCTAGTCAATAGTCTAGTCTATAGTCTAGTTTATAGTCTAGTCTATAGCCTAGTCTATAGTTTAGGCTATAGTCTAGTGAAATAGCCTAGTATTGAATGTAGTCGTAATGTAGTATATTGTCAAGTTTGTTGTCTAGTATACAGTCTAGCCTTTTATATTCTATAGTCCAGTCTATACTCTAGTGTATAATAGTCTAGTCTACAGTCTTGCCTAAAGTCTAGTCTATAGCCTAATGTATAGTCTTGTCTTAAGTTAATTCTATAGTTAACAATACTTCCTTTTCCAATATAACGCTCTAGAATTGATAAAATGCTAAGAATTAAAAGAATAAGTTTTGTATTAAAACTCATTAGTATTCAATAATTGCACTTAGCATACTAATTGCGCGTAATAACCAATAATATGCTGCTGCTCCCCAAGATGAATGACTGACTAACTGCCAACGTTGACGACGACAACGTAGATGACAATGACGGCAACGAAAAAGATGATAATTATGATGAAGAAAGTGTTGTTGGTGTTTGTTGTCTATAAATGTTTATTATTTATTTGAACATGTTGTTGTGGTGTTGTTATTGGTGTCTCTTGGTGGCCTCCGGCTGTGCCGGTGGGTTATTATCTTCCGCTTTTTTTTAATACACTTGTAGTCTCATACATAGAGTGTGTAGAGGCGCTTATTTACATGAAAAGAATTTGTCTTTTTTTACATTCAATATATTTTACTTTATAATAAGTAAACATGGATGTTAACCTTCAAACCTTAAGACACAGACTCTTAGAAGCTGGATGATAGGTATTACTACCTGTGCACAAAGAAGGAAGTTTTTTTTTCTACTCATGTATTTACATAAGTTGTGTAAGCATCATGTTAAATTAAAATCATTTAATAAAACTTGCATAAAATTAAAATGAGTTTGTTACAAAATAAAGCAATAAACTGGGAGTTAACGTACTTAAATATTCATGAAAAATTCTTTTGAAATATAACGAAAGGTGGGCACTTTTATTAATATTCTTCGTTATATATGCTCAGTATTTATTAAATTGATTAGAGCTCCATCTTAAACTAAAACATATTCTTAATGATTTAACAAATTTTTAACAATTTTACTACTCTCTTTCTTTTGCAATCTCTCATTTAATAAATAAACTTTACGCCAAATTACTCCTTTAATGATAAATGTCAAAATAACAACAGAAAATCCTCTAAAAATATAAAACATAAAATGACATGATGGTCACAATAAGTCTACCATAAAAATAGTTGTAATACAACAACACGACTACAAATAAAACCAATAAATAGCACAACCATATAGCCAAGCAGTCGAAAACTGAAGCAAGTATATACTATATATATTTATGTAATATGTGTGTGTATTTATGAATCTTTACATATATCTATTGCAAGCTTTACCAAAGTATCCATTCTCGAATAGAGTGGTTTTCAAATGATAACATAACATCGATCCATTAAGAAATTCTTACAAAAGCATTAAAGCTTTTTTTAGCCATATCTCTTAGCATAACTAGTAAATAGTAGCCAAAGCAGTTTAGTTCGGTTGCTATAAATCGACTGGTATAAAAATTTAAACGGAAAATGAAAAATTACTAAACAATTGTTCAACATTAACAAATGCCACCCATCAATAATGATGTATAAATTGGGTAAGGGAAACAATTTCTAGTATGTGGTATAGTCATCCATTCTTCAGTATATAGTGTAGCATAAAGTCTAATAGTCTAGTCTATAATTTACTCTATAGTCTAGTCTATTGTCTAGTCTATAGTCTAGTCTATAGTCTAGTCTATAGTCTAGTCTATAGTCTAGTCTATAGTCTAGTCTATAGTCTAGTCTATTGTCTAGTCTATAGTCTAGTCTATAGTCGAGTCTATAGTCTAGTCTATAGTCTAGTCTATAGTCTAGTCTATAGTCTAGTCTATAGTCTAGTCTTTAGTTTAGTCTATAGTCTAGTCTATAGTCTAGTCTCTAGTCTAGTCTATGGTCTAGTCTATAGTCAAGTC
>NC_060954.1:7383707-7385280 GCF_022045245.1 Lucilia cuprina
CTAGTCTATAGTCTAGTCTTTAGTCTAGTCTATAGTCTAGTCTATAGTCTTGTCTATAGTCTAAACTATAGTATAGTCTATAGTCTAGTCTATAGTCTAGTCTATAGTGTAGTCTATAGTATAGTTTATAGTCTAGTCTATAGTCTAGTCTATGGTCTAGTCTATAGTCTACTCTAGCCTATAATCTAGGCTAAACCCTAAAATCTAAAAAGTCTAGTGTTTAGCCTACTCAAGTCTACAAGTTATTCTTTATACCAGTGTTTATTGTCCATTTTCGGATTCGCTTACTTTTATTATAAATTATTTATTGTCTAAGAACAGTATTTAAGTTTTAATGATCATTTTGACTTCAACGATTTATAGTATATCATATTAGTAAAATCTATCTGCACACTTAAATATCCTTTCACTCTAAAACACACTCTATAAATGTATTCGTAAATACAATAATAATTATAATGATTAATGATTTAAAGAATAGAAATAGAAATGTAATGAATATTACGCGTTTCTTTTGTAAATATGCCACCAAAGAATACCCAGGAACTCAAAATAATACAAGACAAACGAATCAACATAAAAAACTGACTGACAAACGAATGAATGCATGGATGGACAGACATGTTTAAAAAACAACTAAAACTAAATCTTTAAAGGTACGAAATACGAATCATTATGCGAATGTTTGTCTAGTCACTGTCAGTTCTTTTAAAATAAAAATAAAAAAACATAAAAATAAATGTGTTTGAAATGAAACTGACTGTCTGTTTGTTTGTCTGTCTGTCCAGAGTGACTATTTTTGTCGTTTAATGCTTCAAGTATGTGTTGCAGGCACGAGTGTACACATTCATCTATGTGGTTAGTACATATTTACGTATCTTTGTTTGAAAGTGTATCTGTGTGGTAGAGTAATAGTTGAACTTAATTTTTTATTATTATTATTTTTCTTAAAACTTGTACTTTTAGCAAAACAATATCTCATTGTCATAATGGACACGCTTGACAATAAATAAAAATAAAATTAAGTAACAGCAAAAAAAAGAAAACTTCCTTAAGCTGTCATTCATGTTGACTAGTCACAGAGTTATTCATACAAATGAAGTCAAGGAATATGTTCTTTTATTTTTCTTCTGTTACTTAAGTATATATATATGAGTTATATTTAAAACTCTTCCAAACGTTTTTAGTTTATTATAATGACCAACCATTGGCCAGTCATTGTATTGAAGCCTGTTGTCATCATTATACCTGCAAAATGGTTGGAGACGTTTGTAATTTACTAGATTTGAAATGGTATTTTAAATACAACATCTATACTTTTCTAGTTGTAGCCCATTGATTGTTAAGCACCTAGAAAAGTCAATATAAAAATCCTTTAAACTTAAGGAATATTATTAGTGAGGGATAAAAGTCGAGATAAGAAAAGGTACAACTATAATATACTGGGCTAGACTAGACTATAAAGTAGACTATAGACTAGACTATAGACTAGACTATAGACTAGACTATAGACTAGACTATAGACTAGACTATAGACTATACTATAGACTAGACTATAGACTAGACTTTAGAC
>NC_060954.1:7385380-7389682 GCF_022045245.1 Lucilia cuprina
AGTCTAGTCTATAGTCTAGTCTATAGTCTAGTCTATAGTCTAGTCTATAGTCTAGTCTATAGCCTAGTCTATAGTCTAGTCTATAGTCTAGTCTATAGTCTAGTCCATTGGATACACCATAATATAACACCATTCTTTTAAATCCCCTTTAAACATTTACAAGATTATTTCTTTTCCCTCATACAAATGAACAAATGTATGAATATTAAAAAAGACTCGTTTGAGCCTTTTTCTCAACTTTTCATTTTGAAATTTACAGTTCAGAACTTTTGTATAATGTGTGTGTGTTGTTGTTATATTTATTTAAGTTAAGTCTTAACTTTTTGAATTCTTGTCTTTTAATATTCTAGCTATTATTTGTTGTTCTGTTGATTATCATACCAACAAATTGAACATTATTATATTAACATAACGAGTAATATTTCTTTTTTATTGAGAAATTCAGTTTATTGGATTACAACATGTGACCCTTATACATATGTATGGGTACGTATATTAAGAAAAGTGTGTGTGTATAGAATACAAATATATATTAATATTGATTATAATGGTGTATATTTCTAGGGATATTCTATTTAATTGTTATTCACAGTAGTTATAGAAAGGGTTTTAATATGAATATTCATAACATGATTTACATTCATTTTGAGATTTCAAATGAGTTATGTTGTGTTAGGGAAATTGAAAAGCAATTGTATAATCCTTTTCATTTAGTAGGAAAAGGTATACTTTGAAATTTCAACTTGTTGTCCACAATCATAAATTTATAATTAATATAAAATTGCCATTAAAATTACACAAATCTTATACTAACAATCTGTTTTCTATCCGCTGAGGCATACCAGTTTCCAAGAAAAGAAAAAAATGGAAAATAGTCATGCATCAAAGTAATAAAATTTACCAATAAACCAGCCATAAAATCATTATCGTTTTATGAACAAGGTCCTCTCTCTCTTTTTGCATTTCACTTTACAAAACAAACCTCCTGCTTAAGCTGCTGGTAATCTTGGTAAAAGGAAAAAACTACAGAAAAAAATAAGAAAAATCTATAAAAGTCATAAAAATTCTTTAAGCGACTACTTGTTGTAGTCGTCTTATACTGTAAGCAGGCATGTTGGTGATGAAAAAAAAAAGAAATTCAATTAAATATTTTTTATGATTGGAGGTTAAATGAGTATTGCATTTTTTTGGTGTAATAAAATATAAAAACTTCCAAAGATTTTGTTTATATGTAAGTGAAAAATACTTTCTCCTTCTTAATAAAGAAAAAATATACAAATGCAGAGTGGTCTGTGTATTCTTTGAGAGTTTTGAGCAAATACTCATATGCGACGAAATGTCTTGGTTTTTAATGAAAAATATCTTTAAATTAATTTTAACGCATGAATTCTTTTAATTTCCTTGTATTTTATCTCACTTACTCACATTTACCATAAGGCAGACAGTGTTGTAATCAGACGGTTTCAAACAATTACATGTAAGTTGTGGAACATATTAAATGAAGTTTTTTTTTCAAATTGAAATAAAAACAGATTAATTTTACAAAGAGAATTTTGTAAAAGTAATATATAGACTAGGCTATGGACTATACACTGGACTATAGTCTACTCAATAGACTAGAATATAGACTAGACTATATACTAGACTATAGACTATACTATAGACTAGACTATAGACCAGATTATAAACTAGACTATAGACTAGACTATAGACTAGACTATAGACTAGACTATAGACTAGACTATAGACTAGACTATAGACTAGACTATAGACTAGACTATAGACTAGACTATAGACTAGACTATAGACTAGACTATAGACTAGACTATAGACTAGACTATAGACTAGACTATAGACTAGACTATAGACTAGACTATAGACTAGACTATAGACTAGACTATAGACTAGACTATAGACTAGACTATAGACTAGACTATAGACTAGACTATAGACTAGACTAGACTAGATTATAGAATAGACTATACTATAGACTATACTATAGACTAGTCTAGACAAATATTTATACGATATATTTGCCCGAAATAGAAATTTATCGCAGTGCAAATCTTTTTCAAAAAATTAACTAAGACTGAAGTAGTTGTATGCAAGATCTTTTGACGAGACTTTTTTGTCAGTAATCTTTTGAATATTATTCTGGGTTAATAAATTTATTTAAAAGTTCAGTATATTTAGTTTCTCTCTTACACATTTTGTTAAAATCACAAAAAACACGCAACAAACTTTTTAAAATTTATACACATATGACAACGAAAATTAAACACATCTTAATAAATTAACTCGAAATAAAGCTTTTTGTAAAATAAATTGTAAATCGTTGAGCTGAATACAGAAAAAAATGACAACAAACAACACAACAAAAACGCACAACTAACTTTAACTACCGCCTGCGTGAAATATGCAAATCAATTCAATTTAAACAACATCGAAAAAACGATCGCAGCAAAAAAAAAAAAACTCGACAACATTTAACTAACAATACAACACGCAACATTGCCAACCAACTAACCAAACAGCAATGACGAGCGGCCAAAACAAACGACCAAACATGCAGACAAACAGGGTCGTGCAATATTCACATTACAAACATATAACGAAACGGAGTGTTGTTGCAACAAGAATTTTAATCAAGCGCTTAACACTTAAATGATTTCTACGCTTTTTGAATTGTTGCAACTTTTAAAGCCTGACTTGGATTTTTGTATGTATGTCATTCAAGCATACACAATGATGGCGACAACGACTGCGTTTGTCTATAGAGTCAGGCAGGCAGTGAGCCAAAAAAAAAAAAAAAATAACTGCAACATGAAGGCAGAAAAAAATTTATTAAATGAAAACTTTAACAAAGAAATGCAAACAGAGAGTGAACAGCAGAAAAAAAAACTACATACAGTAAAACAATTTTGTATCTTGCATAAATTAACTTGCAACTTGAGCATAAAACATAACAGAAGATTCCTGTTTTGCTTTTGTTGTGGTGATTAAAATCAGTGTTAGAGGATCAGTAAGTTAATAGAATGTAGTTTAGAAAAAATATGCCATACATGTAGAATCAGAACTGAGCTAGAACTGAACTAGACTGAATTAGAACTGAACTAGAACTGAACTAGAACTGAACTAGAACTGAACTAGAACTGAACTAGAACTGAACTAGAACTGAACTAGAACTGAACTAGAACTGAACTAGAACTGAACTAGAACTGAACTAGAACTGAACTAGAACTGAACTAGAACTGAACTAGAACTGAACTAGAACTGAACTAGAACTGAACTAGAACTGAACTAGAACTGAACTAGAACTGAACTAGAACTGAACTAGAACTGATTTAAGATTGTACTCTATTAAGCTTCTGCATTTTGTATTTTGCATAGTTGTTTTCTTAACACATGCTTAGGCTTAAATCCTCTAAACATGCTTTAAGAAATAAATAATCTTCACTTCCACACTAGCAACAAGACCTACAACTTCTTATACAGGTATTTTGTTGTTTTTTCGTTTTGCATTTGATGAAATCCTCTTCCCAACTCTACAAATAGTACAGCAGCCTTTATGATCGTTGATCATTTTTCTGCTGGCTGGTGTTGCAATTTTTGTTTAAATTTTATTCTTCAGTCGTTACTACAAGTATTTCTGTATTCAATTTAAACAAAATCCAATAAATGTTTGTTTTATGTTGCCAACACGCCATGCTTATAGTCTTTCTAAAGTTGTGTTAAGTGTTTAACGTTACTAGTATTTGTGTATGTGTATATTATTTTTAATATAGCATTGAATTAACAAATAAATATTATTTAAATCCTTTAAATTTTTTTCTTTAAATTTTGTTGTTCTTTGATTTTTCCTGGACTTTAGCTTTTTGCCTTGTCAAATTTGCATAAATTGTATTTTTTTTAGCAAAAATAAAAAATGCACTAAAGATTATAAATTGTGATTTGTGTTATTTTATATAGTTTATTTTTTTTGGCTTGACTTGACTTCAGAATTTATATGCAAAATTTATTTGATCTCATGGTTGGCAAAATAATATAAATTTACTGGCGAATAAAATTTGAAGTTAAATATGATCAAATGGCAGATGGTAATTTAGTTAGTTGGTTGGCTGGTTTGCTTTTTTGAAATATTCACGATTTTTATCTTATGAATTGAAATTGAGTATTTAGTGGAAATCACAATAAATAGTCTATAGTCTAGTCTATAGTCTAGTCTATAGTCTAGTCTATAGTTTAGTCTATAGTCTAGTCTATAGTCTAGTCTATAGTCTAGTCTATAGTCTAGTCTATAGT
>NC_060954.1:7389782-7391413 GCF_022045245.1 Lucilia cuprina
CTAGACTATAGACTAGACTATAGACTAGACTATAGACTAGACTATATACTAGACTATATACTAGACTATAGACTAGACTATAGACTAGACTATAGACTAGACTATAGTTTAGACTATAGACTAGACTACAGACTATAGACTAGACTATAGACTAGACTATAGACTAGACTACAGACTATAGACTAGACTATAGACTATAGACTATAGACTAGACTATAGACTAGACTATAGACTAGACTATAGACTATACTATAGACTATAGACTAGACTGTAGACTAGACTACGGACTGGACTATACCACACTTTACACTAGACTATACCAGACTAAAGGCTAAATTAGACTAAGCTATAAACTAGACTATACAATGAAATATATACTAGACCATAGACATAATTTTATTCCGGCGGGAAATGGTGTATTTTGATAAGAGAAAGAGAGTGCGAGAGCTTCGCTACGTAATGTCTTTTTATTTTACATTTTAATTAAAGTGAAAGAAGCCAAAAAGAAAATACAGTTTTTCAGCTCCCTGACACTAAAGTCAATTCAAGCCGTGACAGTCGGTTTTCAAACGCGAACGCTATTAAACGGTTTATTTAAAACGTTAAAAAGTTTTTAATAACTAAAATGCTAATACATACTAAACATCTAGCACTGCTATTAACAGTGCTATTGATATTAGCTTCAGCTCAGGCGATACGCCAAAAAACTACACCTATCAATGAAGAACAAGAACAAAGCCTTAGACAATCACAAAATACCTTTGTGCAATGGGTTCTATCTCTGCTGCCACAAAGGCCAAATTTATCAAATTTAACGGCGACTTTTACGGGTACAGTAACTAGCACCACAACTCCCGCAACACCAGCACAACCATCTACGACAGCAATTCCTGAGAAGACTACCAGTCAGCCTGATCTAACAGCCACATCTACACCTGCACCATCACCGCAACCTACCGCAGCACCAACTACCAGCCCAACTACCACAACGACTACACCAAAACCTTCTCCTACACCCACACCCGTTATGCCTCCTACTACCCCCATAACACCACCCGATCTAACTCCTCCTCGTAATTGTACTGACTGTACCTGTGGTATTGCAAATACCCAGAAACGTATTGTAGGTGGTCAAGAAACCGAAGTCCATCAATATCCCTGGATGTCTATGTTACTGTACGGAGGACGTTTCTATTGTGCAGCCACTCTCATTAATGATCAATTTTTAATCACAGCCTCTCATTGTGTTTACGGTTTTCGCAAAGAACGTATAAGTGTACGTCTTTTGGAACACGATCGTAAAATGTCTCACTTCTTGAAGATTGATCGTAAAGTGGCAGAGATAATAACACATCCTAAATATAATGCTAGAACTTATGATAATGATATTGCCATTATTAAATTGGATGAACCGGTAGAGATGACGGAGTTAATGCATCCTGTTTGTATGCCTACACCGGGTAAATCATTTAAGGGAGAAACGGGTACAGTAACAGGATGGGGCGCCTTGAAGGTGGGCGGACCAACATCTGATACATTACAGGTGAGATAGAAAAGACATCAGCTTGTAAATGAATATATAGAAAGAAAAATAGATAGATAGATAGATAGATAGATAGATAGATAGATAG
>NC_060954.1:7391513-7399449 GCF_022045245.1 Lucilia cuprina
CTAGTCTATAGTCTAGTCTATAGTCTAGTCTATAGTCTAGTCTATAGTCTAGTCTATAGTCTAGTTTATAGTCTAGTCTATAGTCTAGTCTATAGTCTTGTCTATAGTATAGTCTATAGTCTAGTCTACGGTCTAGTCTATAGTCTTGTCTATTTTCTAGTCTTTAGTCTAGTCTATAGTCTATAGACTTGTTTATAATCTAGTCTAGTCTATAGTCTAGTCTATAGTCTTGTCTATTTTCTAGCCTTTAGTCTAGTCTATAGTCTAGTCTATAGTCTATAGACTTGTTTATAATCTAGTCTAGTCTATAGTCTTGTCAATAGTTTAGTCTATAGTCTTTTATATAGTTTAGTCTAGTCTATAGTCTGGTCTATAGTTTATTCTATAGTCTAGTCTGGTCTATAGTCTTTTTTGTAGTTTAGTCTAGTCTATATTATACTCTATAGTATAGTATATAGTCTAGTCTATAGTCTAGTCTATTCTATAGTTTAGTTGAAAGTGTGGTCTATAGTTCAGTCTATTGTCTGGTCTTTAGTCTTGTCTATAGTCTGGTCTTTAGTATAGTCTATAGCCTATTCTATACTCTAGTCTGTGGTCTAGCTAATAGTCTATTAAATGGTCTAGTTTTTTTGTAGTTAGTATAACCTTACAGTTGTTGTTTTGATTTCGTTGGGATACAGTGTAGCTTGTCACATTTCTTGTTATTTTTACAACTTGTTATGTCTGTGTCTCTGCCTGGTATGGTTTTTTATTTTTGGTTTTATGTTAAACCAACTTGATCATAATGGTCGCGAGCGCATGCGTGGGTGTCTATTGGCCAGTTTTTATATACAATTTTAATCAATTATTGTAGTGTTTTTATATATATATATATATTTTTTTTTGCATTTTGCCTCTTAAGTGGCGAAAGTTTTCATTTTATACAACTAATAAATTATTATTTTAAACATAAACAAGTATTTTCGCCATCAACAAATGACAAACGCATTTACACACACACACACACACACAATATTTATTATTGGTCATCTTTACGTGAACAGATTCGTTAATCACATGGAATCTATAAAACGTTTGAATGAATCAAGACCGAATGCTCGATTTGCAATTACGTTGCTAGCAAAGCTTACATACAACACACACACACACACACTTACAATACAAACAATAACTTACACTTTAAGTGCTCAGTACTGTATAGTAAATAAGCCACACTTACTATAGTTGTTTAAATAAAATACACTTGTTTGCTACTTGTTTGTATGTAGTATGTTTGTTTTTGTGTGTATAGGATTTCATAAATTCAATATTAAATAATCGTATTGTCTAGTACTCATAGTATTTGTTTTTGTTTAATTTGAGATTTTTTTTTTTAATTTTTTTTATTATTGTTCATTGTTATTGCTTTTACTAAGAATCCGTATTTGGTTTTAAATGTATTACAACAACCAGCTGATTATAGTTTTATTTGTTTTTGTTTGCTTGCTCTTTTTTTTTTTTTGTTGGTGTTATGAATTTTAATTGATTTATGGCAATGTTTTGTTTTTATTTCTCTATGATTAAGTTTTTTTTTTATTGGTGTTTTGTTTTAATTTATTGAGGTGGGTCTTTAAAAGATTTCTTATTTTGAAAACAAAAACTAAGCTCACCTAACTGGGTCATTAACTTTGGGACAATTGAAGAGATTTTTAATAACTCTTAAAAAAAATCAATTTAATTTAAGAGAAGTTTTTTAGAAATAGTTTAACTTATAAAATGTTAAACTTTATAAAATGTACTGTGACAAGATTTGGTCAATTTTGTGTTAAAAATAAAGAGAAATTTTCAATACTTGACATAAGAAAATATGACAAAAATTTACATATTTCGCCTTAAGCAGATATTTTGAAAATTTGGCATGTTTTGTCTTAAAAAAAATTGTCAAAAATTTTAAGAAAATATGACAAATTTTGTCATATGTTGATTTTGTTAAAATTTTCTGTATTTTATATTAAGAAAAATTTCAAAAATTTAAACAAGGAAATATGACAAATTTGGTGTTATAAAAATTTTACAAAATTTGTCATATATATAAGAAAATATGACAAATTTTGTCATATGTTGTCTTAAGATAATATAACATTATTTAGTATGTTTTATATTGAGGAGAAAATATTACAAATTTTGTCTTACAAAAATTCGAAACAATTTGTCACATTTTATTACGAATTTTGTCATTTGTTGTCTTAAGAAAAAGTTAGAAAATTTGGTATATTTTGTGTTAAGAAAATGTAAAAAATTTTGTCATATATATAAGAAAATATGACAAATTTGTTATATGTTTTCTCAAGAAAATGTGACAAAATTTGATATATTTTATATTAAAAATTATTACAAATATTTACATAAGAAAATATGACAAAATTTGTCTACATTTGACATATTTTGTCTACATAGAATTTGACAAAAAAAAATTACACTATGTGGCATATTTTGTCTTAAGAAAATGTAAAGAAAAATTATATTATTTATATTAAAAAGAAATACAAAAATTTACATAAGAAAATATGACAAAATATGGCATCATTTACCTTAAGAAAAAATGAAAAATTTTGGCATATTTTTTCTAAAGAAAATGTGACAGAATTTGCTTTTAAGAAAAAAAAAAACAAAAGAATTTAGAAATATCTTTAGAAAATCTTTATCCGGATAGAGTTTTTAGTATTAAAAAGAATTTTATTCGAATAAAAATTATTATACGGATATAGTTTATCTTTATCAGGTTAAAGTTTTTTATAGAAAATCTTTATACGGATGGAGTTTTTCTTTATCCGTATAAAGTTTATTTAGAAAATCTATATCTGCATAGAGTTTTCTTTAGAAAATCATTATCTTCATAGAGTTTTCTATTAGGGCTCTATAGTTGAAACGAAAAGTCGACTTTTCGACTTTTTACATTTAGTTAAAAGTCGACTTTTAGACTTTTTACATTTAGTTAAAAGTCGACATTTTTTTAGTATTTCATAAATAGTCGACTTTTTCCAAATTTTCGACTTTTTCCGACTTTTCGATTTTGTTCGAATTTTTTCGACTATTTTTTTACTTCGAGTTTTTCCGACTATTTTAGAATTTTTGATTTCTTTACATATTTTTAAAATTTTGGACTGTTTTTGACTTTTTTCTACTATTTTCGAGTTTTCGACTTTTTGACTAATTTCGACTATTTTTTTACTTCTATTTTTCCGACTATTTTAGAGTTTTTGACTTTTTTCTACTTTTTTAAAATTTTAGACTATTTTTAGCTATTTTCAACTTTTTTTCGACTATTTTTTTACTTTTTTCGAGTTTTCGACTTTTTACGATTTTTCGACATTTTAATTATTTTCGACTTTTTTTAGACTATTTTTTCTTTTTTTAAGTTTTTCCGACTATTTTTGAGTTTTTGATGTTTTTTTTTCCATTTTTTTAATATTTTCGACTATTTTTGCCTTTTTTCTACTATTTTCGAGTTTTGGACTTTTTACGTCTTTTTATGTCTTTTTTCGACTTTTTGACTTTGTTCGACTTTTCGATTTTTCCACTTTTCGACTTTTTTTTTTTTGATTTTTTTTACTTTTTTTTTGACTTTTATTTACAAAGTCGACTTTTCGACTATTTTCGAGTTATCGATTTTTTTGAGACAAAATAGTCGACTTAGACTTTTCGACAAAAATCTTATCCTAATAGATTTTTTTTAAATAATATTTTTATCCGAATGTAGTTTTCTGTAAAAAATATTTATCCGCATAGAGTTTTCTATGGAAAATCTTATCCTGATAAGGTTTCCTATAAAAAATCTTTATCAGGATTGTGTTTTCTATAGAAAGCCTTTGTACGAATAGAATTTTCTATAGAAAATATTATTACAGAAAATCTTTATTTGGATAAAGTTTTCTATAGAAAATCTTTATTCGGATATAGTAAGAAGATCTTTATTCGGATAAAATAAGAAAATTTATATTCGGATAAAGTAAGAAAATATTTATTTCTTTAGTTTTCTACAGAAAATCTTTATTCATAGTTTTTTAAAGGAAATCGTTATCCGCATAGAGTTTTCTATAGAAAATGTTTATGCGGATAAAGTTTTCTATTTGAAATCGTTCTCTATCTTTATTTAGATATTTAGATAAAGTTTATTTAGAAAATCTATATCAGCATAGAGTTTTCTATAAAAAAAAAAACATTATCTGCATAGCGTTTTCTATAGAAAATCTTAGCCTGATAGAAATTAAAAAAAAAATTATCCGAATGTAGTTTTCTGTAAAAAATCTTTATTCGCATAGAGTTTTTTATGGAAAATCTTATCTTGATAAGGTTTCCTATAAAGAATCTTTATCAGGATTGTGTTTTCTATAGAAAGCCTTTATCCGAATAGAATTTCTATAGAAAATCTAATAAAGTTTCCTATAGAAAATTTGTATCTATATAGAGTTTATTATAGAAATTTTTTATTTGGATAAAGTTTTCTATAGAAATTCTTTATTCGGATAATGTTTTCTATAGAAAATCTTTATTCGGATAATGTTTTCTATAGAAAATCTTTATTCGGATAATGTTTTCTATAGAAAATCTTTATTCGTATAATGTTTTCTATAGAAAATTTTTATTCGGATAATGTTTTCTATAGAAAATCTTTATTCGTATAATGTTTTCTATAGAAAATCTTTATTCGGATAAAGTAAGAAAATCTTTAAAGTTTTCTACAGAAAATCTTTATTCATATAGAGTTTTCTATAGGAAATCCTTATCCGCATAGAGTTTTCTATAGAAAATAATGTTTTCTATAGAAAATCTTTATTCGGATAAAGTAAAAAAATCTTTAAAGTTTTCTACAGAAAATCTTTATTCATATAGAGTTTTCTATAGGAAATCGTTATCCGCATAGAGTTTTCTATAGAATATCGTTTTCTATAGAAAATCGTTATCCGCATAGAGTTTTTTATAGAAAATGTTTATGCGTATAAAGTTTTCTATAGAAAATCGTTATATTTATCCGCAAACGTTATCCGGAAATGTTTTTAAATATATTTATCCAGATGAAGTTTTCTTAGAAATTTTCTTCATAAAATCCTCTGTTTTCTATTCGTTTTTACTTTTGCAATTGTTCTCTAAATATTTGTTATTGACATTATGAAAACGTTGAAAAGTAATTAACAAATTTATTTGATTTTTTTTTACTTTTTTTAAATTAACAACTTGAAACAAAAATGGTTTGTCTAACCAACAGAGGGACGGACAAATATATAGCAATATGAACCAAACAAACAATCAACCAACAATTGCAAGTAAAACTATTTAAAAACAACAAACGACCGTTACGCTTCAGTTAATTTCAAGTTCAAATATGATTATCACGTTTTATTATAAATAATTAAAAACAAAAAAAATGTAATAAACATAAAACATCAATAAACAATTGAAAAACTATAAAAAAAAGAAATTTAATTTTTTTTTTTGCAAATTTTTTTTATTTCTTATTTTTTTTTTAAATTAAGTACAATTTGGTTTTAAAATATTTGGCACTGATAATATTCACACTTTATAAAAATCACTTTTTATTGCATCACTTTATTTGCTTCACCTTTTCCGACAACTTTTATTAATTATATTAGATGAAGACAAATCAAGGCCTCTCTAGCCTACAGTTATCGACACGAGCATAGGTTTCGGTATATAGAAGATTACATATGGCAGCATTATTGTCAAAATTCATTTCGGACACTTTGAATTCGGGATTTATGGCAATTTTCAAAGTGTAAGAGCCGGTATTAAGTTCGGTTATATCAACCCATTGGCAGTCTAGATTATATAAATAGACATCGGAACAATTGACGGAAATACCTAAAAGAAAGAAGAAACAATTTAAAATCTATTTATAGAAATTTGGAAATACTTTGTCTAGTTTAAAAAAACATCTTACCTTGATCTCCAAAATTGGCACAATTGTATTTCTTAGGTATACCCGGCAAACATTGACTGTCCTCCAGACAAAAAGAGGCTTTATGACCCTGAGCCACCTTAACACCAGACATGTCAAATATATCGAAAGTAGCAAAAACCTCCATGCTGTGATAGTGCCTTTAATAACAAAATTTAAAAAAAATGTGTCTTTCTGTATAAAAGAAACATCCTTAGTCCACTTACATATGACACATATGCCATTCCCACATGCTCTTATCCTTAAACGGTCTAAAATCTGTATTGCCGGCATTTAAAGCACTCGCTGTAAATTTTAATAGACGACGTGTGGCATAACGCCAATTGGGATCATCACGTTGTATATCGTAGGCTTCATTAGCCACACAGTTCTCCTCCATTGCACACTGCATTAAAGCCATTGGACGATCTTCCAAATGAGCTGTATGTTCAATTTCATAGAAATCAACAACTAAATCTGGCGCCAAATGATTACATATCGCAACAGCGACATGATTACGTGTACCATGGCAAGAGGGTGGTGCACCACGTAAATGATCATGATGCAAACACTGACTTAGTGAGGTCTCATTGCCATAACATTCTGTACCACTAATAAGGGGTGGTGATATATCCGTACCACCAAAGTAATCGGTCTGTAAAGCGTCTTGAGCATAACCTAAGCCCAGCTGTTTGCATACAACATTAGCCTCCAGTAGAGACCAACCATCTGAACAAATAGTGCCCCATTTGCCATTATTCAAACGTACCTCTACACGACCCTCATTATGGCTTCTACCACCTCTTAGTCGTATGTCCATTCTATGGGTATAGTGTATTCTAAATTTAGGTTCATAATACTCAGGTCTTACTTCTGGTTCTGGCTCCAGACCAGCAGGGGCAATACATATAACACCGGCAGCTTCACTGGGTTCACAATCGTGTGTGCCCCAACCATCAAAATGGCAGTGTGTTAGTTCTTTTTCATGACCTTCACAGAAAATATTATCCATCCAGAAACGTTTCTTAGCTGGTCCAAAATAACCACTGTGCGTTACTTTTCTCAGACCAGGAAAGCCCAATTGTTCACAAACAATTTGACCTTCAGTAGCATCCCATTCATCATCACATACCGAACCCCAACGGTTATTGTGCAAAACCTCGATATTGCCTAGAAAAGTAAAACATTGAAAAATTGTCTAATATGCTATATTTTTCTCTTAACTGTTACTTGTTTGCAAATAAATCACCAAACTTCATTTCCAACTCTAAAACTTCTTTTGTGTGTCTATTTATATTTAAAGTTTTTTTTTTTGTCAGAACAATAAGCAATTTTAGAATTGTGGTTTTTAAATGTAACGACAAATTTGGAAAAATGGAACGTTTAGTTTTTTTTTTTTTTGTTAGCCAAATGAATAGCTTAAAAAAGTTTTCATTTCTAGGAAAAAAAAAGCTAAATTTTAAATAGATTTCAAAAACACACACAAAAAATTTTTTAATGCAATTTAGGTCACATTGTCTTTAAACTAGCATATACATACATGCGAACTCAAGTATATAGTTTATTCGAAATTTATATAGGATTTGGCGAAATAGTTGAAACATTTACATTGACACATTTTAACGATTAAATATAGTTAAACAACTAAATAATATGAAAAATGTGTAATAATAATATGATCAAAAAACTAAATGCATATTTTTGCAATAAAATTTACCAGACAAAAGTTTCTTTGCGGATAAACATTTTCTAAAGAAGACTTTATTTGGATAAAAATCTTGTAAATTAATTTAAATACAAAAAGATGTGTTTGGATAAAACTCTATTCACATACAAATTTTGTAAATAAATCTTTGCCCGGATAAAGATTATGAACTGCTTATCTAGATCAAGAAGAACTAGAACAGAACTAGAAAAGAACTAGAACAGAACTAGAACAGAACTAGAACAGAACTAGAACAGAACTAGAACAGAACTAGAACAGAACTAGAACAGAACTAG
>NC_060954.1:7399549-7401725 GCF_022045245.1 Lucilia cuprina
TCTAGTCTATAGTCTAGTCTATAGTCTAGTCTATAGTCTAGTCTATAGTCTAGTCTATAGTCTAGTCTATAGTCTAGTCTATAGTCTAGTCTATAGTCTATAATCTGGTCCATAGTCTAGTCTATACTCTAGTCTATAGTATTGTTTATAGTCTAGTCTATATTATTGTTTATAGCCTAGTCTGTAGTCTATTCTATAGTGTTGCCTATAATCTAGTCTATTACCTAGTCTGTAGTCGTGTCTAGTCTATATATATAAACTATAAACTTGACATAGTGCATTCTATAGTCTATTCTATAGTCTTGTATATTGTCTAGACTATAGTCTAGTCCATACTATATTTAGCCTAAAAGTTGTGCCATATCTACTTTTATAATCCAGGTTTTACATATTGTAAATATTTATTTTGATCGTAAAAAACACACATTTTGGATTTTGCCAATCCCCCTTTAAATAAGACCTTTCATAGGAAATCATTAAAAGATTATGAAAAGTATAACAAAACAAATGATACCCCCTCCTAACTACACAATATGTATTTATAACGTCATTATTTAAAAAAAAAACATTTATAGCAAAAATAGAAAAAAAAATTCTAAAAAAGATTCAACAACCCCATTGATTAAAAGTCGAATAAAAGTGAACTTAAATGTGTGTTTCTATGTCATCATATCCAAGTATGATCGCCCCTCTTTAAGCTGGGGGCTTAAACAAAGACACACACACACATACAGAAATAAACAAACAGCAGCTTGAATTAGAAAATTTTGAAAATAAAAACGGTTCCGCTATTTGAAGTTCATAGATTATTTAGATTTCATTTTTAAATGATAGACGTTGTTGTTGTTGTTGCTGCTAAATCTTTGCATCAGTATCTGTTCTATATATTTATGTTTTGTTTTGTTTTTCTCATTTGTTGGTGTTATAAATTTTTCGAAATTCGAATTTTTTTGTGAAGAGCTTCTCAAACACAAGTTCGAATACTAAACAAAAAATATTTAACGAATTATCTAAATAAAATACAAATACAAACATATGTTTGTTGCATGTTTTTTTGTTTTTCACTATTGTCTCTAATGAATTGTTTTTGTAATTTTTTTAAAACGATCTATCTATAACAACATTAAATCATTTCATTATTATTATATAGTTCTGTTTAGAACTTTTAGAAAAAAAAAAAACGAAAAATAATACGATTGCAAAAGCCTTTTGCAATTGGATGTCAAGCTTTTGTTCTATACAATTTTAAAAACAAAAATTTAGTTTCAATTTTGTGGTCTTTAAATAAATACATGGCTTAGAAAACGGAAAATATTTAAGAAAAAATTAAGAAATATAAAAAATTAAATTAAGAACATTTCAAAAGGCTGGTTTCCTTTATTTCTAAGTTTTCTTTAAATGTTTTGATTTAAACTAAAGTGTGTGTTTCAAGATGAATTCGATGAAAAGTTTTCTTGTGCTTTTATTAGTATTTTTAACCGCCAAAATGTGTCGCGCTGTGGTTCATCATTCGCTGGAAGAGGCTCGCCTCGAACGTCAGCGTTTAGTGCAAAAATATATAAAAACTTTAAATAAAGAAGAAGGTGCCATACGTTTAGTGGGCGGAGATGTGGAATATGAAGGTAAGTTGCTGGTGCAGAGTGATGAAAAGGATAAAAAATTTTCAAAGGCATAACAATTTTCTTATAAGGATAAACATTTCTTTTGAAATTATTTCAACGGATAGAGATTTCTTTAGAAAGTCTTTGTCTAGATAGAATTTATTTTTGAAATCTTTATCTGGCTTAAGTGTTCCTTCGAAAATCATTGCCAAATTTTTTTCTGTATACATTTTTTTAAAAAAATTCATTTATTTGGAAAAATGTACTTACCAAATCTCTATCCGCAAGAAATTTTCTTCAGAAAAACTTTAGGGGAAGAATGATTTCTTTGGAAAATCTTTATCTGAATAAAAATTTATATATAAATCTTTGTTGGATAAAGATTTTGTTCCTCGGGATGATTTCTTATAAATCTATCCAGATAGATTTTTGTTCCAGTTCAGTTTAGTTCTAGTTCAGTTCTGTTTTGTTCTAGTTCTGTCCTAGTTCTGTTCTAGTTCTGTTTTAGTTCTGTTCTAGTTCTGTTCTAGTTCTGTTCTAGTTCTGTTCTAGTTCTGTTCTAGTTCTGTTCTAGT
>NC_060954.1:7401825-7407964 GCF_022045245.1 Lucilia cuprina
GACTATAGACTAGACTATAGACTAGACTATAGACTAGACTATAGACTAGACTATAGACTAGACTATAGACTAGACTATAGACTAGACTATAGACTAGACTATACAGATTAGACTATAGACTAGACTATAGACTAGACTATAGACTAGACTATACAGATTAGACTATAGACTACACTATACAGATTAGACTTTAGTTTATATAACAATTCAGTTTTTTCTCTTCGTTAGTAAAACAAATTGTACAACACTCAATATTGCATTACCTTTGATGTAGATAAACTAAACAAAAATGTTATATACTTTCAGGCGTTCAATATTAGTTTATTTTTGAAACTTCAATAACATAAAAATATTTAATAATATTCACATAAAAATAAAACGGTATTTTCAAGTAAATTATTTGAACTCGATTGTTAAAAAGCGTTTTTCGTTTTTTTTTTTTCTATAAAATCACAATCTTAAACTAAAGCATATCTTAAGGCTGACAAGAGCTTTATGGAATATTTGCTATATAAATATTATACTTTATTTATAAAACAAATATTATATATTGTAAAAGTTATAAATATGCACGAAAAACTTACTGCATATCCTTAGGGATATATGAAAAATAAAATAGTAAAAATAACTCAAGAGAAAGCTAACAAAGGCAAATTGGCCTGTGTAATGAAATGCACAATATATTTTTGGATTTACGCGACCCACTGTCTTACGCAACCGTATATGTATGTATATGGAGTACTTAAGCATAAATAAATAAACAAGACTATGCATGTTTGTTAATCGTTGGTGTTGTAGGTATAAGTGTTGTTGTAACGACTGCTGTTGACTGACAATGATGACGACAATGATGTTGATGCTACTATGTTGTATGTAGCTGTTGTCAATGGTTGAGTGATTAAATATGTAAAAATTATACAAATTTTATATATGCGGATGTATATGAAAATATTGACAGACAACATGTCAACCAAATAAAAACATAAAATCAAGCCGACATTGTCATCCCTCTGAATATTGTTAAAGGCTTTAAAAATAAAGAAGTCACATTTAAAGTCTTAAGGAAGGTGGGTGTTAAAGGAAAAATCATGTATAAAGTTGGAGGAAAATGGTGTTAAAGATAAAACAATTTAAATGGAAAACATAAAAATAAAGAGAATGTAACAGAAATCATAACATACCTTAGGGAGCCATTTATCAAGCTGATATTTTAGCCACAAAATAAGGAAAAAAGAATAGAAATGGAAACATACAAATTTATCTACTGACAACATATACAACTGTTTTGGTGTTGTAAATAAAATATTACGTGGAATTAAGTATTTTATTTAGAAAATATTGTAAAGCATACATTAAGGCATTAGAATTAAAAAACAAACCTGATATACTTTTAGGCAGTTAAAAACAAATAACATTAAATATATGTTATTTAAGGTTTGAATAGAATACTTATAATCAAAGCTTAGTAAACACTAGACTGTTACCTAAACTAAGTGCCTACTTTTAGGCTGTTTAACTAAACTATCTGCTAATTTACTGTCTACTTGATGTTTTATTGTTAGAAACAATATGATAATATTTCCACTTGATATAATTTCCATGCAAATTGCCACTCTTTAGCTTTCTATCACACTCTCCCACTTTAAATGTATATTTATTTAAATAAACAAGCCATAAACATAAATTATATTTCCATAAATACATAATGAAATCATTATAAACAGCTCCAACAGACAAGCGGCTCTAACCCCTAACTACTCACATCTATAGTCTCTAATCTAGCAGCTAATAGCGCCTGACTTTTCGACAAATAATGACAATTTTGTGCGCGCTTAAAATTGTATATTTTAACCACATGTTTTTTTGAAGGCTTAAAACTTATTATTTTTTGCAAACTATTGTTTTTGGATTTTTTTTTTTCATAAAATTTGCCACATGCAACAAATGCTACGCGCGTGTAGTTTTTCAGAGTCAAGTTCATTTATTCATTCATTATTATAAACATTATGTGGCGATTGATTTGAAATATTTTTGAAATTATTTCTAAATAACTTTTATTGTTGTAGCTACAAAATCTATAATGATTACTTTTGTTTGTTGTTTTTATATTCTCTAAAACTTAGATATGGGCTAATGATTTGTAGATTAATGTTGAAAAAATAATTATAATGATTTTTGCAAATGTTTTGTTGAAACGTTTTAATTTTATAATGACAACAATTTGTGCCATAAATAATATCATATATTGACATGTTGTGACATAAGTCACGTAGTCTTAATATTGAGGGGTAAATAGTGAATAAAACCTTAAAATAGAGTTTGAATTAAATATTTATACATAAATTAAAAAAAAAACACATTTTTAAAAAATTGTTTGTCCTAATTTCTCTAAAAGTTCATACAAACAATTTTGAGGCATTTTCCTAAGACATGCTTGTAGCAGCATTTTACCGCAGCTGACATTTTTATTCAAACATAAGGAAACAATTAAGAAATTATAGTCGTGTGAGAACGACCATATAATACCCTACACCTGTAACAAAAATAAAATGTGATTTAGTTTTTATAACAAAACATTTAAGTTGAATTGTACCTTATTTTAGATATACATACACAAGACATTTATTGTTGAAATAATGGACCGATATTATACATTTTCAATAGGCTTTCTCCCCGGTACCTGCAGAAGATCATGTGCCAAATTGCAGTTATCTACAAGGTTTACATGGACGGACAGACAGACAGACAGTCAAACAGAGAGACAGACAGACAGACAGTCAGATAGACAGACAGACAGACAGACGGACAGACAGACGGACAGACAGACAGACAGACAGACAGACAGATAGACAGACAGACATACAGGCAAACAGATAAGCAGACAGACGGACAGACAAGCGTACATAGCTAAATCGACTAAGAAAATGATTATAAGCCGATACAGACCTACGGACAGATAGACAGACAGTGAGATAGATAGACAGACAGGCAAACAGATAAGCAGACAAACAGACAGACGGACAGACAAGCGGACATAGCTAAATCGACTAAGAAAATGATTCTAAGCCGATGCAGACATACGGACAGATAGACAGACAGTGAGATAGATAGACGGACAGACAGGCAAACAGATAAGCAGACAAACAGACAGACGGACAGACAAGCGGACATAGCTAAATCGACTAAAAAAATGATTCTAAGCCGATGAAGTTATACGGACAGACAGAGAGAGAGAGAGATAGACAGACAGACAGGCAAACAGATAAGCAGACAAACAGACAGAAGGAGAGACAAGCGGACATAGCTAAATCGACTAAGAAAATGATTCTAAGCCAATGCAGACATACAGACAGATAGACAGACAGTGAGATAGATAGACAGACAGGCAAACAGATAAGCAGACAAACAGACAGACGGACAGACGGACGGACAGACAAGCGGACATAGCTAAATCGACTAAGAAAATGATTCTAATCCGATGCAGACATATGGACAGACAGACGTTGCAGAAAATGATTATTAGCCTACTGGTATATTTTAAGGTGTGTATAGGACTAATATTATTGTGTGTTACAAACATCAGCACAAACCCAAAATACCATAGGGTTTACAAAGTACCAATATCAATAAGGTATACAAAGTAACAATGTAAGAACATCAGAAAGTCTGTGAATGTGCATGTTAAAATACCCTGTAGTTAGAGTGGCTATCATGTACCAAATTTCATTGAATTAACTGCAAAATTGAGACCTGTAGTTTGATTACAAGGTTTACAAGCCCTATTCGGGGAGTTATATGGGGGCTAGGTGATATAATAGACCATTTTCAATAGGCTTGGGACAATAGAAGATCATGTACCAAATTTTATTGAATTATTTTCAAAATTGCGAACTGTAGTTTGATTACAATGTTTACATGGACGGACGGACAAACAGACAGAGGGACAGATTGGCATATAAACAGATAGACAGACAAGCATACATACGGACATAGTTAAATCGACTGCGAAAATCATTCTAAGCCGATAATGGTGGGTTTAGGACCAATATTATTGTGCGTTTTAAATATCAGCACAAACATTACCTAGAAACACTAAAGTGGCAATTTCCTTTTCAAAAGTTTAAGTTATAGATTACAATCAGTACTTACCGCTAAAATTATCTCCCTTTATGAGTGAGCGTGCAATGAAGTTCCTAAAATGAAAAAGAAAAACTTTGTTATAAGAATCCAAGAGAGACTTACACGTTAAATGGTATCTTAATATTAAATATACTAAAGATTTTACTTCTTTAGTCTATAGTCTATTCTATAGTCCAGTCTATAGTCTTGTCTATAGTCTAGTCTATAGTCTAGTCTATAGTCTAGTCTATAGTCTAGTCTATAGTCTAGTCTATAGTCTAGTCTATAGTCTAGTCTATAGTCTAGTCTATAGTCTAGTCTATAGTCTAGTCTATAGTCTAGTCTATAGTCTAGTCTATAGTCTAGTCTATAGTCTAGTCTATAGTCTAGTCTATAGTCTAGTCTATAGTCTAGTCTATAGTCTAGTCTATAGTCTAGTCTATAGTCTAGTCTATAGTCTAGTCTATAGTCTAGTCTATAGTCGAGTCTATAGTCTGGTCTATAGTCTAGTCTATAGTCTAGTCTATAGTCTAATCTATAGTCCAGTTTATATTCTAGTTTACAATCTATTACTTCTATGGCTAAATAAGATTTTCTACAACAAATTTTACATAAATTACAAATCCCTTAAAATATGCTACATATATTTTATAGTTTTATTTTTTACAAAATTAATTAATATTACTAAAACCAAAAGTTAAATCTTTTAAATTTTGTTAACAAAAATTAAATTTACAAATAATACCTTGACTTATGCAGACATTTAACATTTTTATTTAATAATGAAAAATATAAAAATCCCAAAAAATTAATTTTAAATAAAAAACTCACTTAAGATTTAAAAAGATATGTATATCAAAAAAATATACATAAAAATATAAAAAAACAACAGGGTTATAAATGTTAAATAGAAATTGTTAAAATCTGTCAGAAAAAACACAAGCAAGTTAAAACCAACAATAAGCCTATAGATATGCTATATAAAAAGATATAAAAATTGTATACCTAACTAAATTACATGTTTTAAAAAGTTCTCCCTTATTTGATAACTAAAAATAAATTTTGATATAAATTGCATTAAATTGTAGGCTTTTGTTAAAAGAAAAATGTTTAGATTTAATATTGTTTTTTTTTTCTTAGTTTCTTGCTCTAACAGCCTTAAAGTATGCAGTAGTTTATTATCCATTACGAAATAATACATATGCTATAGAGATTTATATCAGGATTATTTTCTTTTAAGGTTTTTTCTATTAAAACAATACATTTTGTAGATTTTATATGTGTAAAAAATATGCAAAATCTTATATATCTTTTGTACTATAGATTTTGTTTTTATTTTATTTATTCTTTTTATGATTTCTTTCCTCTGTTACGTTATCATCTAAAGAGCATCATTGTTTAGCAGTCTTCCTTCTGACTTCAAGCTAAAGAAAACCAACAGAATTTATTATAAAAGATGATGATGATAGTTTTTGTATATATCTCCAAAAAATAATAAAAATTCAATGTATAATTTTGTTCATTTCTGGGCAAGGGTAAGGGAATAACTCTTATTCACACATGTGTATCCTGAAAGCAATACATCATCAAGAGGTAAGAGTTACAATAATACAATACAATTGAAGTTGCTGCAACAACTATGGCAAAAACAACAACATTGCAAAGTCAACAACATAATATAACATCAGAGCAATAACAAACGGAAATCCGTTTATACATTCAAAAATACATACATAGACTACTACAACTACATGATGCATCATTTCCAAACACAGAGTGAATCATGTACATGTAGGAAAGAGAGCGCAATATGGCAAAATAATAAATGAAAAGGACACAAACACAGACAGAAATCATACTTTAAACAAATGTTGTTATTTGCCAAAGACACTGACAAAACTTCAAAGGAGAACAGTTCTAGTTCAGTTCTAGTTCAGGTCTAGTTCAGTTCTAGTTCAGTTCTAGTTCAGTTCTAGTTCAGTTCTAGTTCAGTTCTAGTTCAGTTCTAGTTCAGTTCTAG
>NC_060954.1:7408064-7416708 GCF_022045245.1 Lucilia cuprina
CAGAACTAGAACAGAACTAGAACAGAACTAGAACAGAACTAGAACAGAACTAGAACAGAACTAGAACAGAACTAGAACAGAACTAGAATAGAACTAGAACAGAACTTAAACAGAACTAGAACAGAACTAGAATTTAACAAAGCTCAACTAGAACTGAACTAAACCTCAATTAGCACTAAACTAGAACAGAACTGAAATGGAGAATCATTTGCAGTTTTTCGCCTAACGCTTAAACTATAATTTAAGAGATATCTTTCTATCTTTGTAATTCATATCGAAAGATGTCATGTTTACCCTTAAGTTGTAGGCGTTGATGTGTGTTATTTTTCTTATTTTATGTTTTTTGCCAAAACAAAATTAACATACAGATATTGTGGAAATAACTAAAACTTACCACATTCCCCTTTTCATATCCCTCAGTCTCATATGTAGAAATATACCTACAAGCAAAAAAAACTCTTCTCAACCACAAAATGCCTAATGACTTTGAGGATGTATGGTAATATTACCACACTTTAAAGGTCCTCTACTACAATCTTGTTTTATGTTATGTTTTAAGGAAGAGCAAAAGGGATTTTTCCTGGTCTGAGTATAAGAAAAAATCTTCAACATCTTTCAACATTTTTCAAGAATTTTTAAGGTCTATGAAAAGTAAAAGTTTGCTTTTTGTGGTAAATAATAGTTTTCCAACGTATTTAAGTTAAGTTAGTTTAAACTATAAACAATTTAAAAATATTTTATTTAAAGAATTTTTTAGGTTAGTTACTGGCAGTTGAAGCCTACAAATATGCCATAGTTATGTGTGTTTAACAAATAGTTGTGTTACAAAAACTATTACACTATGAACTTAACAATTTAAAAGATAGATTCTTCAAAATTTGTTTAAAGTATTAAATTAAATACCTAAAGAAAGTAATATACATATGTATGTATAATATAATAAAAGATGTAAAAGCCTACAAGTAGGCAGTGTATTTTTAAACTTTAAAAATAAAAATAAAAAATATATATCTAAGATGAAGTAATGGCCTAATTGTATAAAGAAAATAAAACATTTTTAAGAAATTACTTCAGCAAAATAAAAAAATTACTTAAATTTGTTATTTATCAAGTCTTATATAAAAAAATCTGCTATGCCATTTTCTATCGTGGTTCAACGTACTATTTCCTTGATCTTACCATATTTTTTTTAGCAATTTTCTTAATTTTACACTTTATTTTCCCATCATTGACCATTACAAGAGCAATATTAAGTGGAAAATGTCAGCAAAAAATAGCTTGAAATTAAAATTTCTTTAGATATGGAAAAATATCAAAAACAACCATGAACTGCCGAGAAGAAACTGATGCAGTAGATAGAACAACATTTATACGCAGTAACGTACAAACAAGTGCATTACAAAAAACGCAACATTAAATACGAAAATGTATTACAGTGTCAACTTAAATAAATGTAGATAATGGAAAAAAAGGAAAAAATTACGACATCAAAAAACGGTTTTTCACAAAAACAACATTCTACACATTAAGACAGTGGAAGCACCTGTTCAGTTTTAGTTTATTTATCACTAAATTCAATTTTAGTTCTTTGCTAGTTCTGTTCTAATTCTGTTCTAGTTTTATTCTAGTTCTGTTCTACTTCTGTTCTAATTCTATTCTAGTTCTATTCTAGTTCTGTTCTAGTTCTGTTCTAGTTCTGTTCTAGTTCTGTTCTAGTTCTGTTCTAGTTCTGTTCTAGTTCTGTTCTAGTTCTGTTCTAGTTCTGTTCTAGTTCTGTTCTAGTTCTGTTCTAGTTCTGTTCTAGTTCTGTTCTAGTTCTGTTCTAGTTCTGTTCTAGTTCTGTTCTAGTTCTGTTCTAGTTCTGTTCTAGTTCTGTTCTGTTGTAGTTCTGTTCTTGTTCTAGTTCTATTCTAGTTCTGTTCTGGCTCTACTTATTCTTTTGGTTGCTTTATCGCCTCAATTACAAATTTAATATAAACATATGCAATATTTCATGTATATGTTAATTTCTTGGTTTTTGTTCATTTAACAAAGATCATAAATTTTACCCGAACATAATTTTGGTTTTTTGTACATTTAGCTCTTTTAATAAAAACAATACAATAAATGTTAGATTTTTTTGTACATGTGGTTTATTTGAGTTTTTCATACACAAATATTTGATGACATTCTTGGATATTTTTCAAAGCGCTACAGTAAATGCTTTGTAAAAAATTATTAAATATCAAATTGACCAAGGGTTTGTGATCATAGCTGAAACTCAAAATAACAGAATTTGTTTCTGGTTGTTCTGCTAATTTTTATTTCTTAGTAGAACAACTAGCGCTGAATATAAAGGGACAAGTTTAAAATTACAGCCCTTTTTGCTTCGTATTTGCCAACTGTATTTTATGACACTTGTTTTTTGTCAAACATAATTTCTTTTGTTGTTTTTTATGTGGTGGATTAAAACACATTCTTCAAGTTATTTACACACATTAATTTTTGGGTGTCTTTTTTATGTTGCAAAATAGTTTCTATATGAGTTTTTTATGATCTTTTGCTATTGTGGTTTCGGTTGTTTGTCTTACCTCTACTCATATGTAGAGAAATAATAATGTGTTTTATTTTTGGTATTTTTCCATGTTTATGATTATTTCATGCAGATGTTGAAAATAATTTGGCAAATTATTACATTTTATTTTGCACACAAAAATTAACATATAAATGAGTATTTATTTTTATAGATTGTTTTCATAGTTTTTTTTAAGACACTACATAAATTAGAAATTAAAAGATGTGGTTGTTGTGTAATAAAAATAGATTTGAACTGTTTTAAAGAAATCTTTAGCCATACATTTTATTTTATTAAAGATTTCGGGTTCAGTTCTAATTCAGTTTTTGTTCAGCCCTAGTCCAATTCTAGTATAGTTCTATTTCAGTTCAGGTTCACTTTTAGTTCAGTACGAGTTCAGTTCTAGTTCAGTTCTAGTTTAGTTCTAGTTTAGTTCTAGCTCAGTTCTATTTCAGTTCTAGTTCAGTTCTAGTTCAGTTCTAGTTCAGTTCTAGTTCAGTTCTAGTTCAGTTCTAGTTCAGTTCTAGTTCAGTTCTAGTTCAGTTTTAGTTCAGTTCTAGTTCAGTTCTAGTTCAGTTCTAGTTCAGTTCTAGTTTAGTTCTAGTTCAGTTCTAGTTCAGTTCTAGTTCAGTTCTGGTTCAGTTCTAGTTCAGTTCTAGTTCAGTTCTAGTTTAGTTCTAGTTCAGTTCTAGTTCAGCTCTAGTTCAGTTTTAGTTCAGTTTTAGTTCAGTTTTAGTTCAGTTCTTTCTCGCTGTGTTTACAAAAACATTTACAAAAATTGCAACAATTTTTGTAAAATTCAATACAAATTACAATGAAACTGCACACAGATGTTGAAACAAACTAAAATCTACACTGGCATGTTGCTACAAATGATGTTCGTTTGTATGGTTGAGTTCAAATAATATTAAAAATGATTATAATAGAAAATCATGTTGAAATCAATGATAAATTGTTGGCTACAAAATAGATCTACAAACAAACCTATATAACTAAAAACACACATATCTAGCAAAAGAAAAAACTATTTTTTTAAATTAATATCAATTAAATGGCAATTCATTAAAAAATGACAAATTTATATTTAACATACTTGCCAAGAATAGAAAAGTTCTAACTTTTTTTTCTTTTAGAATGAAAGGAAAAAAAACTTTTTGTGTTGAAAAATTTAGGTCAACAAAGAAAGTTTAAAGTAACTTATGTTGCGGTTATGGTTTGGAAACTTCTTAAACTGCAAAAAGATGTAGTGTCAATGATAAAACAAAATGAGGTTTGTGGTCAAACCGATTGTTTAAAGAAAGTATCATGTCAATTTGTTAATTATTTAATGTAACAAATGTTCAAATTAAGTTTGGTTTTGGGGGACAAGTTTTAAGCCTTAAAGTATGCTAAAGTTTTTTAATTATTTAAAATATTATGAAAAAGGGGTAGTATAAGTCTTTGACATTTTCTGAATAAATTTTCTTTTATTCCAAGAACAATATTCGTACCTTGCCCTTAAAGTTTGCTTCCAAAAGTTCATACTTATTTCTTGGCTTTCAAGTTTATTTAGGGTAGTTTTGTTAAGAATGCTACAACTGCTCAAGATAAGCACATTTCAATAACTTGACCTTAAAACTATGCAATAATATTTGCTGAAGTATTTGACATTTGAGTAGGCAATACAATTTTACAAATATAGTATGTAAAATGTAAAGGGTTAAAATTACTGCCACATACAAACTAAACTAGTTAATAAAAATAAATTGAAGTAAAATAAATTTAACTAGAATAAAACTAGAACTGAACTAGAATAAAACTAGAACTGAACTAGAACTGAACTAGAACTGAACTAGAACTGAACTAGAACTGAACTAGAACTGAACTAGAACTGAACTAGAACCTAGTTCAGTTCTAGTTCAGTTCTAGTTCAGTTCTAGTTCCGTTCTAGTTCAGTTCTAGTTCAGTTCTAGTTCAGTTTATAGTTCAGTTCTAGTTCAGTTCTAGTTCAGTTCTAGTTCAGTTCTATTTCAGTTCTAGTTCAGTTCTAGTTCAGTTCTAGTTCAGTTCTAGTTCAGTTCTAGTTCAGTTCTAGTTCAGTTCTAGTTCAGTTCTAGTTCAGTTCTAGTTCAGTTCTAGTTCAGTTCTAGTTCAGTTCTAGTTCAGTTCTAGTTCAGTTCTAGTTCAGCTCTAGTTCAGTTCTTGTTCAGTTCTAGTTCAGTTCTAGTTCAGTTCTAGTTCAGTCTTAGTTCTGTTCTAGTTCAGTTCTAGTTCAGTTCTAGTTCAGTTCTAGTTCAGTTCTAGTTCAGTTCTAGTTCAGTTCTAGTTCAGTTCTAGTTCAGTTCTAGTTCAGTTCTAGTTCAGTTCTAGTTCAGTTCTAGTTCAGTTCTAGTTCAGTTCTAGTTCAGTTCTAGTTCAGTTCTAGTTCAGTTCTAGTTCAGTTCTAGTTCAGTTCTAGTTCAGTTCTAGTTCAGTTCTAGTTCAGTTCTAGTTCAGTTCTAGTTCAGTTCTAGTTCAGTTCTAGTTCAGTTCTAGTTCAGTTCTAGTTCAGTTCTAGTTCAGTTCTAGTTCAGTTCTAGTTCAGTTCTAGTTCAGTTCTAGTTCAGTTCTAGTTCAGTTCTAGTTCAGTTCTAGTTCAGTTCTAGTTCAGTTCTAGTTCAGTTCTAGTTCAGTTCTAGTTCAGTTCTAGTTCAGTTCTAGTTCAGTTCTAGTTCAGTTCTAGTTCAGTTCTAGTTCAGTTCTAGTTCAGTTCTAGTAGTTCAGTTCTAGTTCAGTTCTAGTTCAGTTCTAGTTCAGTTCTAGTTCAGTTCTAGTTCAGTTCTAGTTCAGTTCTAGTTCAGTTCTAGTTCAGTTCTAGTTCAGTTCTAGTTCAGTTCTAGTTCAGTTCTAGTTCAGTTCTAGTTCAGTTCTAGTTCAGTTCTAGTTCAGTTCTAGTTCAGTTCTAGTTCAGTTCTAGTTCATTTCTAGTTCAGTTCTAGTTCAGTTCTAGTTCACTTCTAGTTCAGTTCTAGTTCAGTTCTAGTTCAGTTCTAGTTCAATTCTAGTTCAGTTCTAGTTCAGTTCTAGTTCAGTTCTAGTTCAGTTCTAGTTCAGTTCTAGTTCAGTTCTAGTTCAGTTCTAGTTCAGTTCTAGTTCAGTTCTAGTTCAGTTCTAGTTCAGTTCTAGTTCAGTTCTAGTTCAGTTCTAGTTCAGTTCAGTTCAGTTCTAGTTCTTCTATTCAGTTCTAGTTCAGTTCTAGTTCAGTTCTAGTTCAGTTCTAGTTCAGTTCTAGTTCAGTTCTAGTTCAGTTCTAGTTCAGTTCTAGTTCAGTTCTAGTTCAGTTCTAGTTCAGTTCTAGTTCAGTTCTAGTTCAGTTCTAGTTCAGTTCTAGTTCAGTTCTAGTTCAGTTCTAGTTCAGTTCTAGTTCAGTTCTAGTTCAGTTCTAGTTCAGTTCTAGTTCAGTTCTAGTTCAGTTCTAGTTCAGTTCTAGTTCAGTTCTAGTTCAGTTCTAGTTCAGTTCTAGTTCAGTTCTAGTTCAGTTCTAGTTCATTCTAGTTCAGTTCTAGTTCAGTTCTAGTTCAGTTCTAGTTCAGTTCTAGTTCAGTTCTAGTTCAGTTCTAGTTCAGTTCTAGTTCAGTTCTAGTTCAGTTCTAGTTCAGTTCTAGTTCAGTTCTAGTTCAGTTCTAGTTCAGTTCTAGTTCAGTTCTAGTTCAGTTCTAGTTCAGTTCTAGTTCAGTTCTAGTTCAGTTCTAGTTCAGTTCTAGTTCAGTTCTAGTTCAGTTCTAGTTCAGTTCTAGTTCAGTTCTAGTTCAGTTCTAGTTCAGTTCTAGTTCAGTTTCTAGTTCAGTTCTAGTTCAGTTCTAGTTCAGTTCTAGTTCAGTTCTAGTTCAGTTCTAGTTCATTCTAGTTCAGTTCTAGTCATCTAGTTCAGTTTCTAGTTCAGTTCTAGTTCAGTTCTAGTTCAGTTCTAGTTCAGTTCTAGTTCAGTTCTAGTTCAGTTCTAGTTCAGTTCTAGTTCAGTTCTAGTTCAGTTCTAGTTCAGTTCTTGTTCAGTTCTAGTTCAGTTCTAGTTCAGTTCTAGTTCAGTTCTAGTTCAGTTCTAGTTCAGTTCTAGTTCATTTCTAGTTCAGTTCTAGTTCAGTTCTAGTTCAGTTCTAGTTCAGTTCTAGTTCAGTTCTAGTTCAGTTCTAGTTTCAGTTCTAGTTCAGTTCTAGTTCAGTTCTAGTTCAGTTCTAGTTCAGTTCTAGTTCAGTTCTAGTTCAGTTCTAGTTCAGTTCTAGTTCAGTTTTAGTTCAGTTCTAGTTCAGTTCTAGTTCAGTTCTAGTTCAGTTCTAGTTCAGTTCTAGTTCAGTTCTAGTTCAGTTCTAGTTCAGTTCTAGTTCAGTTCTAGTTCAGTTCTAGTTCAGTTTCTAGTTCAGTTCTAGTTCAGTTCTAGTTCAGTTCTAGTTCAGTTCTAGTTCAGTTCTAGTTCAGTTCTAGTTCAGTTCTAGTTCAGTTCTAGTTCAGTTCTAGTTCAGTTCTAGTTCAGTTCTAGTTCAGTTCTAGTTCAGTTCTAGTTCAGTTCTAGTTCAGTTCTAGTTCAGTTCTAGTTCAGTTCTAGTTCAGTTCTAGTTCAGTTCTAGTTCAGTTCTAGTTCAGTTCTAGTTCAGTTCTAGTTCAGTTCTAGTTCAGTTCTAGTTCAGTTCTAGTTCAGTTCTAGTTCAGTTCTAGTTCAGTTCTAGTTCAGTTCTAGTTCAGTTCTAGTTCAGTTCTAGTTCAGTTCTAGTTCAGTTCTAGTTCAGTTCTAGTTCAGTTCTAGTTCAGTTCTAGTTCAGTTCTAGTTCAGTTCTAGTTCAGTTCTAGTTCAGTTCAAGATCAGTTCTAGTTCAGTTCTAGTTCTATATCGTTGTTATTCACTTTTAGTTTAGATTTTTTTTATAGAAATGTTCAGAAATGTTCTAGTTCAGTTCTAGTTCAGTTCTAGTTCAGTTCTAGTTCAGTTCTAGTTCAGTTCTAGTTCAGTTCTAGTTCAGTTCTAGTTCAGTTCTAGTTCAGTTCTAGTTCAGTTCTAGTTCAGTTCTAGTTCAGTTCTAGTTCAGTTCTAGTTCAGTTCTAGTTCAGTTCAAGATCAGTTCTAGTTCAGTTCTAGTTCTATATCGTTGTTATTCACTTTTAGTTTAGATTTTTTTTATAGAAATGGAGAAAGTGTTTAAATGACTTTGTTTTGAAAACAAACTAAAACTACTTTCTCCGCAGGGATCAAATAACTCACACCTCAGTTACATACGTTGGTTCATTTAGATTTATACAGCGGTACAAAGCGGGCTCCTTTACACACGTGTGTTTGTTTATGCGAAAGTTATAAGTGTGTTGGTATGTAAGTGGTGTGCTGCTGACTGTGTTCAATACTTGTTAAAATTCCAATAAAAGTTTGTAATTGACATTTGTCTTTGTGTTGTATATTTATTGTGAACAACAATTCCAGCAATCAACAACAGTAATAGCTTTAGCAGCAGCCTCTCTGACCGACCAATAGTAACATGCAGCAAGGGCAACAACAGCAATTTGATAAAACAAACTAAATCATCACTTTAACGTTTTGTAAAAAAAGTCGCAAAAGGAGGGAGTTCAAAATAAAAAAAAAAAAAAAAAAAAAACAAGTTGCAAAGGAAAACATGTTGTGTTACCACAAAACATGATTAACCATGTTCAATAATGGGTGGTAAAATGGTTCGCAAAAATGCTACTGGTCGGCGACCAGTAAATTTTTCAATATAATGAAAAATTCCAGGAAAATTAAACAAAAAAGTTAAATAAGATTATGTTCAAAACTTTTGAAGAATGGGAATCTGAGATTCAATCTGTGGCTGAAATGTGAAAAAGGAATTTGGTTTTGCAAAATTTTATAGAAATTTTTGAAGTTTTTAGCTTAACTAGGGGATTGTGTTTGAAATGACAGGTTGACTACAAGTATTTTTATTGAACCTTAACACTGAAAAGTTAACAGTTGAGAGAAAAAAGGAACTGACCAAAACCTGAACTAGTACTGAACTAGAACTGAACTAGAACTGAACTAGAACTGAACTAGAACTGAACTAGGACTGAACTAGAACTGAACTAGAACTGAACTAGAACTGAACTAGAACTGAACTA
>NC_060954.1:7416808-7418345 GCF_022045245.1 Lucilia cuprina
TTCTAGTTCAGTTCTAGTTCAGTTCTAGTTCAGTTCTAGTTCAGTTCTAGTTCAGTTCTAGTTCAGTTCTAGTTCAGTTCTAGTTTAGTTCCAGTTCAGTTCTAGTTCTAGTTCAGTACTAGTCTTGTTTCACAGAAACACAGAAAATGTTTTCTCCAAGTTTATGTAAATGTTACTTTTACATTAAAAAACATGGTGTAATATTCGTTTAGATATCTAGTGATGAATTCTTCTTATAAATTTAATTTACACTCATCAAAATAAATAATCTTACAGAAAACTTAGCTACCATTGAAAATTGCTCCGTTTGACTTAATTACCAAAAATGTGCAACTGGCACACATTAAAGCAAAAATGGGAAGTAGTTAATAACCGACAAAAGCAGCCACTTTCATTGAAAGTAACAATAACAAAAATAATATTAAATATAACAATAATAACAGCAACACTATTTAAAGCAAAGCAGCAAAAACAGCATCAACAATGAAGCTATTATGAAGAGTAAGTCCTTTAACAGTTAGAAGAGCCCCCACAAACAGACAGACAGACAAAAATATAATGGCTGTAGTATTATTAATTAACAAAAGAAGGATGAAGCGAAAGAAAAATCTACATACTAAAGAACAGCGATGGCCACAAATATAGCATGTCGTTTTGTAATTTTTTTAGAAAGGAATAATGCTGCATGCTACTGAAGTTTAAATTTAGTTAAAAATTGTTTGTAAGATTTTGAAAGTTACCGGCAAATTTTATTTCTATTAACTTTCTATTTAACTCTTCAGTGCTGTTAATTCTACCCCTCATTCTGAGTACTCTTGCAACACTACAAATACGTACGTATTTATATTTGTCAGTAATTTCGAAGAGAAATTGGCTTAATGAAAATGATTTCAATTTAAACTTTAAATTCATTGTAATCAAAAACACACGCTAAACAGCAAAAGGGTTGCACAATAAACCGTTAAACTTAACAACTACGCCATCACTTAAACTCTATAAATATGTATTGGATGGTTGCAAATAAAAGAACAAGTAAAAGTTTACAATGAGTTTGAAATTTATATGAATGTAATTGTTAAATGCCAAGATTATATACATATACATCCAAAAATCCAAAAAATATAAGCAATGTAACTGCTACCACCTTTTTCAAGTTTTTCTTGGAGCTAACAAATATTCAAACAAATGTTCAAATTGTAAATTTTGTAAATGAGTCAGTGTGCAAGTAAAAAAACAAGTCGGAATAAGCAGTAAACACGAATGAAAATCAACTTCAATATAATTTTTATATATGAATTTTAAGTACTTAGAATGAGCTGAAGGAAAATACATATAAAACACAGACGAAAATTGTTCTAAATGCTAATGTGACACAGTGGGTTGGTAAATTTGATCCAGTTTCAGTCGTATAGAACTAGTTCAGAACTATAACAGAACTAGAACAGAACTAGAACAGATCTAGAACAGAACTAGAACAGAACTAGAACAGAACTAGAACAGAACTTGAACAGAACTAGAACAGAACTAGAACAGAACT
>NC_060954.1:7418445-7426653 GCF_022045245.1 Lucilia cuprina
GTCGATAGACTAAGGACTATATAGTCGATAGACTATAGACTATATAGTCGATAGACTATAGACTATATAGTCGATAGACTATAGACTATATAGACGATAGACTATAGACTATATAGTCGATACACTATAGACTATATAGCCGATAGACTATAGACTATAAAGTCGATAGACTATAGACTATATAGTCAACCGACTATATAGTCAATAGACTATAGACTATATAGTCGATAAACTATAGACTATATAGTCGGTATACTATAGACTATATAGTCGACAGACTATAGACTATAAAGTCGATAGACTTTATAGTCTACAGACTATATAGTCGACAGACTATAGACTACATAGTCAATAGACTATAGACTATATAGTCAATGGACTAAAGATTATATAGTCAATAAGCTATAGATTGTATAATAGATAGACTATAGTCGATAGACTATAGAATATATAGTCGATAGACTATGGACAATATAGTCGATAGACTATATAGTCGATCGACTATAGTCTTTATATACTATTGCCTTTATAATCTACTGACTACAGTTATTCAGCAGTCGAATGACTACTTCGATCCTCTTACAGTCTGTAGCAAATGTCTCTAATACCTTACATTTCCATAATCTTCCTATAGCATTCAATTCAAAAGATATATGCAGTAGTTAACTAGCGGCAAATTGAAATTAATATCATTAATCTAAGTTGTCTTTTTAAAATACGCGGAAATAGCAAAAGCAAATAATAATAAATGACAGACATAATTCCTTTGAAAGCAATTGCAAAAGAGTAGTAATGAGAAATTTTTACTAAAGTTTATCAAACAAAATGTTTTCAAGTTTAACTAAAAAGGCAGACAAAAGTTAAGTAGTTTAATTTTGTATATATGTAGTTAGGTCAGTGTCATTAATACAAAGTACGTTTCATTTTTACTCTAAGTTTGAAAAAATATATGAAATTTATGCAAGAAATTCTTTAAAAATAACTTTAACTTAAACATTTAACTATATTCAGGTTTAAACTTTAAAGATGAAACGGAAATAGGAAATAAACATTTTTATCTCTCTACTTTAGCCGAAAAAAAGTAAAATAAATAGAGTATTAGTAACCTAGTAACTTTCTAACGTTTGAACATACATTGATAAGGTAAATATATACAACTTATCTCTTATATACATATGTATATATGTATGTATTGTCAGTTTGTTGTATATGTAAGTAATTTATTTACTTTTTGTTAAAAAATCACATTTTTTCTACTAGTATTTTTTTTTTCTTTGGTGTTCCTGTCTGTTTCAAGGAAACTCAAAATCCTTACAATTTAACATTTCTTTTTTTAACTTAACAACTACAAGCAAATAAATAAATAAAGAAATCGTACGTTATAAACATTTGTAGCTAAGCAAGCTATAAGTTATACTTGTAAGATATATGTACATTTCTACTTGTATATTTTTTCTTTTTGTTATATATTGCACATGTATCTCATTTAACTTGGTTGGCACATTCATCTTCATCAATTTCACTTGTGCAAGATTACAGCAATTAAATTGTTAATTAACATTCATCCGAAAAATGGCATTGCCACAAGATAAAAAAAATGTACATATACACAAATTGTAAGCTAAAGTGGTTGTGTTGAGAAGAAAAAAGAAAAATAATCCAATATAAATACATCTACATCTAAAATGGTTATAAGCTGCTAAGGAAGGTAGACAGAAGTTGCCACCTTTTTATACTTGAAATGCTGCAAAGTTCTTAAGGAGCAGCATTCTTAATAATGTCTTCACGAACCGTTTAAGAAATTTTTTTTGCAAAAGCTTTTTATGAAAGAGTCTTTGAAAAAGCGTTTTTTCTTCAATAATGATCTAAAACTAAGCTTTATTAAGCTTTTTAAATAAAATTTTAATGAAAATATTTTTACTAAAATTTTAATAAAGTTTTTTATCACAAAGCTTTTATTAATGGATTTTTTTTTACAAATCTGTTAATAAAACATTTTGGCAAATATCGCAACAAAAATGTTATTGAAGTCTTTTCCAAACAGCTTATTTGTCAAGCTTTTAATAAATCACTTAACAAAGTTTTTAATAAAGTTAAATTTTTCGCTTTCTTAAAAGTTTTTCATAAAGCTTTCCATAATGCTTTTTTTAAATGTTATTTACAAAGCTTTACATATATAAAACATTAAAAAAAATGCTTTTTACAAAATATTTAAAAAAAAAAAGCTTTCCGAAAAAAATTGTTTGTAAAATATTTTTACACAACTTTTTAACAAAGTTTTTAAAAAGTTTTGTATAAAGAATTTTTACAGCTTAATAAAGTTTTTCTGATAAGCTATTAAAAAAGCTTTTATTAAGGCAATTTCCAGTTTCTTTAAAAAGCTGTAAATTTTTTTATTCAGATTTTAATAAAGTAATAAATATTTGAATAAACGTTTTTCCTTAAACCTTTTTTATAAGCTTTTTGCAGAAACCTTTTTTCAAAGTTTTTTAAATGACGGATAAAGCTTTCCGAATAGCTTTTCATGAAATATTTTTTACAATGAATTTTACAAATTATAAATAAAGCTTTTTTTACAAAAAAAGCTCCTCATAAAGCTTTTATTAAATCGATTTCCAGTTTCTTTAAAAAGCTTTTAAAGAAATATTTTATGCAGATTTTAACAAAATAATAAATAATTAAATAAAGTTTTTTCGTAAAACCTTTTTTAAAAGCTTTTTGCAAATAATTTTTTTAATTTTTTAAAGTGATAAAAAATGTTAATAAAGCTAATTATAAAGCGTTTATAAAGCTTTAAACAAAGCTTTAACTAATGCTTTAACTAAAGCTTTTAATAAATCTTTAAGTGAAGCTTTAAATAAAGCTTTAAATAACGCATTAAATAAAGCTTTTATTAAATCTTTTAATAATTTTTAAATAAAGCTTTTAATAAAGCTTTAAATAAATCTTTTAATAAAGCTTTAAATAAATCTTTTAATAAAGCTTTAAAAAGCTTTTTAAAAAGCTTTCCATAAAGCTTTTCATAAATCCATACATTCAAATTTTTAAAAAAATCTATAAACTAATTTTATATTTTTAAAGCTTTTACTGTTTTTTTTGCATAATATTTATAAAGCTTTTGCACAAAACTCTTTATAAAACGTTTTGCCAACGCTTCTTGTAAACTATATTGCAAAACTATTAAAAGCTTTTTATAACTAGTTTAAAAGAGCTTTTGAAAAAGCTTTATCATAATGTTGTCAGAAATGTTTATTTTTATTAAACATTGAAAAAAGTAATTATAAAAGCTTTTATATAAAAAATAGTATACATTTATAAAGAAACAATTTATGAATAAACTCCCTGTTTTCCCCCTTAAAGTCCTTAACATCTGGCCACATCGCAATCATATCATTCGTTTAAACAACGAATGTATTCAAGCGTGTATTTAGAACAGGAAATAATCCTAAAAATACAGATGAAGTACAAGATATTTGGATGATGTTGTGTTGTTGCTGTAGATGCTAAAATAAGACAACAACTATATTTTTTTAACCTACTCAAACAACACAGCAACAACAACGACAACAACAACATAACACAAAACATCAACAGCAACTAAAAGTACCAGTTAAAACACTTACAATCAACCAACCAAAGAACCAATTTAGCCACCAACAACAACTGGAAATAGTAAAAATAAAACAACATACACATAGTCAAGCAGAAAGGCTGGCAGTCAGTCATTCATTCATTCATTTCATAGTGATTTCAACTGTACAGTATAGAGCAGTAGTTGTAGTAGTAGTAAATCACAATGTCGTTGAGCTTAAATTGATTGTCACCGAAATCAAGATAAAGCCCTTTTAACGAGACTAAGGCTTCTTTCACTTTATGTTTTTTTTTTTTTGTCTTGTATTTAATTTTTTTCCATTTTTTTTTGGAAATAAATGTCTGAACAGAAACGTAACAATGGTAAAATGGTAATAAAATTTATGCCTTGTATTATCACTAAAATTCATCGTTTCATTTTGCTGACTTTGACTGGTGAGCGCTGAAGTAACAAAGCGAACGAACATTCATTAAAAAATCACTTTTTCTCTTGATTTACTATAAAAACAATGTCATCTTCTTCTTTAGATTGAAAGACTACTGGGCGCAGCTTTTGTATGTATTTATCTGTGTATTTGTGTGTGTAAGTAGTTGCTGTGTGACAGTAATTCATTGTAATTTAAGAGATTTTAATGAGTTGATTAGCATGAAAATTGAGTGACAGTGATTAAAATAGATTAGAAGATGATGTATAATAAATTGAATTTTCTTTTTTTTTAAGTTTTTCTTATGTTTTTGGAAATTCTAAAAAGAAAATTTGATGTGGAGTTTCTTTTTGAAGGAAAATGAAGAAAAAAGTATCTTAAATGTATTAAAGTATGTCTTAACTATAGAGTATCGATTATTGTCTACAGTTTGTCGACTTTATTGATTCTATAATATAGACCACATCGATACAGTCTATCGACTATGCCGTCGAAACTACATACTGTCTATGATATATCATCTAAAGTCTGTGTGATTTTTAACTAAAGTTTTTTACGTATATTTACTATAAACTATCGACTGTATTGACTATATATAGTATATCGATTGTGTTGACTATAGTTTGCTGAATATGTTGACTGTGGTCAGTCCTCTATATCTTATATTCTAACTTCTCTATCTATCCGCTACATTTACTACAGCCTGTCATCTATATTTCCTATAGTATGTTGAATATATTGACTATAGTCTATCAACTATATTAACTTCATTCTGATGAATATATTATTTATAGTCTATCGACTGTAGTTTTTCGTTTGTATTTTGACTATATTGACCATAGTCTGTATATGTGCTATATTCACTATAGTTTAAAAAATATAACGATTAAAGTCTAAATAAAATATGGACTATCGACTATACTAACTACGGTCTGTCTACTATATTTATTATATTCTGTTGGCTATATTGACTATAGTCTGTCGATTACTTTGACTATAGTCTATCGACTATATTGACCATAGTTTTTAACTATATTAATTATCGTCTGTAGACTATTTTGACTACAGTCCGACAACAATTTTGACTATAGTTTGTTAACTATATTGACTCTAGTCCGTTGAATATTTTGACTATAGTTTTTCGACTATATTGACTATAGTCTTTCGACTATATTGACTATAGTCTGTTGACTATATTGATAAAATTCTGTCGAATATATTGACTATAATTTATCGACTATATTGATTATAATCTATCGACTATATTGATTATAGTGTTTCGACTATATTTATTAACCTTAATTATTGACTCTATTGACTATAGTTTGTCAGCTATACTGATTATAGCTTGTCGACTATATTGACTCTAGTTTGTTGACTATTTTGACTAATATCTGTCGACTATGTTGATTATAGTGGTTCGACTATATTGACTATAGTCTGTCGACTATATTGACTATAGTCTGTCGACTATATTGACTATAGTCTGTCGACAATATTCACTATAGTCTATCGACTATATTGATAATAGACTGTCGACTATATTGACTATAATTTATCGACTATATTGATTGACTATTTTGACTATACTCTGTCGACTATTTTGAATATAGTCTGTCGACTATATTGGTTATAGACTATCGACTATATTGACTATAATCTATTATCAACATAGTCGACTATATTATGATTATGGCCTGTCTACTATATTGGATATAGTCTGTCGACTATGTTGATTATAGTCTGTATACTATATTGACTATAGGCTTTCTACTATATTGACTGTAGTCTGTCGACTATATTGACTGTAATCTATCGACTATATTAATTATAGTCTATCTACTATATTGGATATAGTCTGTAGACTATGTTGATTATAGTCTGTATACTATATTGACTATAGTCTTTCTACTATTTTGACTGTAGTCAGTCGACTATATTGACTGTAATCTATCGCAACTGATTGACTATAATCGATTGACTGTCTTGACTACACTACTTATAGTCTATCGATCTTTTTGGCTATAGTCTATCAACTATACTGACTATAGTCCATCTACTTTCTTGACTTTAGTATATCGACTATAGCACATACATAAGAGGTATTGCTTGCATTCTGTCGTGTATAGTCTGTGGTCTAAAGAAATATTGTATTAATATCCTATTTCTGTTTTATATTTAGAGTTAAATAAAATTTAAAAAAAAATATCTTCAAATTCCTATTTCAACTGAAATCTGTTATAAATTTCTTTTATAGCTTTACAAAAAAACACAATTTTAATAATGTTGGTCATTGAACCAAATGAAAATTTTTCGGTATTTTATTTCTTTTTACCATATTTTTCATACAAACTGTTAACAAAGTAGTTTTATGTGCCATCTACTATACATACAGACTTTTCTGTAACCTTATCCAGTTTTAAGATAACTTTTTTGTAATAAGTTTTTCTGTATGAGATTTTAGTTCATTTACTTCCTATTTCCTCTTTCCCATATACATACATGTTTTAGTTTATGTGTATGTATACGTTTTTTAATTTTGTGTAAATGTCTATACCGCATTATTAAACAAAGTGTTTACTTTATAACCTCATTTGCATTCATCAGAGTGAAAAAGAAAACACTAGTGACCAACATAAAAAAGAGATATATTAAAACATGAAAGAATTTTTATTAAAAAAAAAAACAAAATTACTTGGAGCAAGCAGAAAGCAAAAAGTTAGTTGTGCTTATTTTTATGGTTCTACGAGACAAACTGGACCAAAAGTAAAATATTTAAAGAAAAAAAATATGAATATAAAAATAAAATATATTAATGTATAAGAAAAGAAATATAATTTGAAAATAATATTGACAAACAATAAGGCAATGAAGTGGAATTGAAATTACAAAATGTTACAAAAATAGTTTTACAAAGAAACTAAATAAAGGTAAAATAACACTGAAAAAATTTCTAGAAATAAACGTTTTACCTCCTTTCCAAAAATCTCAATATCGCCTTAAAATAAATTTCTTCCTTGAAATTTAAAAAAATCCCTTACTTCTTAATTAAAATAAATATCTACTGTCATAAATATTAAATCAATTTCCATTACCAAAAGACATGAAATACAACAGAATACATTTAATAAAAATTTTTTTTAAGCTGTGCTATTAAAAGAAAATCATACCTACAATTTTCCTTAAACTTTATTCAAATTTTTGAACTTTATCATTAGCTAAACAACAACTCTTTAATACTTTTATAACTTTATCAAACATTTCGATAACAAACAAAAAACAAGAAACACAGCAAGCTGCTGCAAAACAGCATCAGTTTATTGCTGTTGCCAACACAGCTAATACTGTTACACAGCAAGCAAACAACAAGAACAAAAATATTAATATTGTTAGTTCAAAGTTCAAAATTATTAAAACCAAACTCTAAAAAAAACAACAACATAAATAACATAGTAGCCATACTTTAAAACTTTGCAACACTTTTAATACACTGCTCTACAACAAAATCCTATACAAACACATAATTTTATGCAAAAAGAAAAACAAAAAAAACTTCACGAGTTACCCTAACTGCTGCCGCGATAATGTAAAGTTTTTAAAGTAGAAAACTTGCAACAAAATATTCACGCCATCATAAAAACCAAGTACTTGTTGTCGCCTTTTTTGCTAACAACAATAATAATAAGAGGTATAACAACAACAGCAGCAAAATACCATTAAACCATCTCTTCAATGGTGGAGCATGTAGTAAAAATCTATATGCATGAGTATTTCGCTGCTTAAACTGCTGTTACATCCTTTTTTCCTTCCTTCAAGCAGAAGTCCTGTCGATGCTTTGAAGAAGAAAATTGGAAATTATTTTAAGTTTTTAAGGCTGCTTTAAGCTCTATAACTAATACCAACACAAATAATTATTTAATTTATTCTCTTGACTGCACAGCATGAAAAAATAATAACAACACAAAAATGCGAAGAGCAATTATAATGGCAACAAACGATTATAGGGTGTACAATAACAATGGCATCTATACTAGGACAGTGGCCAATATATTTATTTTCTAGTTCTGTTCTAGTTTTGTTCTAATTCTGTTCTAGTTCTGTTCTAGTTCTGTTCTAGTTCTGTTCTAGTTATGTTCTAGTTCTATTCTAGTTCTGTTCTAGTTCTGTTCTAGTTCTGTTCTAGTTCTGTTCT
>NC_060954.1:7426753-7427810 GCF_022045245.1 Lucilia cuprina
TCAGTTCTAGTTCAGTTCTAGTTCAGTTCTAGTTCAGTTCTAGTTCAGTTCTAGTTCAGTTCTAGTTCAGTTCTAATTCAGTTCTAGTTCAGTTCTAGTTCAGTTTTACTTAAGTTTTATGTTGTTCCTGTTTCTTCATATTTCTAAACCATCCAACTTATATTTAAAGAAATCAAATAAATATAAAAACTTTTACAAACCACTCTTTAGCAATTTCATTTAATTTGTCCCCAGATCTATTAAGTCAATCGAATAACTAAGTAAAACCTCAAAACCAATATTAATTTTTAATAAACTTACAAACCTTTTACAAACAATTGAAAAAAATAAACAAAATGTCCAAGTGCTGCTGTTTTTTCTAATATCTTCAACGGCTGGTATATTTTCATTTTTAATGCCACCTTGGGGCATAATAAATCAAATACAAACTTAACAATTCTACTATTTATTCAGTAATAAAATCACGTAGTTCTAACGGCTTAATATTTTGTCTCTATCAGTTCAGAGTTGAAAAGTGGGAAGTTATCGCAAACAGCTTCTTAAATTTTGTCAAGTGCTTAGGATTCCAGCCGCTAAAGTTCATAATTGTTGGTTGAATTGATAGCAATCAATGCCAATGGCGTATGATTTTTTGTCTTCTATTTTATTTGTATTTTTCAATGTTTATTAAATTGGTAGAAGTTTTTTTTTAATAAAAAATAAATCTGTGGTTTTATTATACTCACAGGTATAGTATGAATATACATTTTTAAGTCGAATACAATGGCGTAAATGATTTGTTTGGAGGAGAAATAATACCGTCGAAAAAAGTTGTGGGATTCAAATATGTATTATGTTTGTGAAAAGTCTAATACCTTTGCTAAACATAACGGCAAAAAACACGTACATAATAAGATAAGAAAAGACAGTACGTAAGATGCTTTAAGACGGCAATTTAGTTTAGTTCTATTTTAGTTCTAATTCAATTCTAGTTCAGTTCTAGTTCAGTTCTAGTTCAGTTCTAGTTCAGTTCTAGTTCAGTTCTAGTTCAGTTCTAGTTCAGTTCTAGTTCAGTTCT
>NC_060954.1:7427910-7429301 GCF_022045245.1 Lucilia cuprina
CTAGAACTGAACTAGAACTGAACTAGAACTGAACTAGAACTGAACTAGAACTGAACTAGAACTGAACTAGAACTGAACTAGAACTGAAATAGAACTGAACTAGAACTAGAACTGAACTTGTATTGAATTCTAGTGCAGATCTCTCTAATAATGTACCTTCTTTATCAAACTCTTTTATATTTTTGCTTTGTTGGCCTATTTCCCATTATTTCCATTTTACATGATATCTATTAAAATTTATTATTTATTTTGTTGCCATTTTTATGCCATTTAATATATATTTTTTTTTGTGTTGTTTATGTCTATTAATGTTATTTTTTATGTTGTTGACATTTTTGGCTTCATTAATCATTGTGGTCTTTCGGAAATTGTGTCATTTTCTAAGCTTTTAATAAATAAATGTCCTCTTAACTTTTTTTATTTTACAAATAAAACAAAAAATAAAAAATGTCCATAAACGGAAATATAAAAGGAAAAAACTTTTTTATACATATTTCTTATAAATTTTAAAAAAAAGGAAAAACAAATATTGACAGTAGAAATATACAAGAAATATAAATAATAAACAAGCAAGAAAAAGGTTTGAAATATTAATAAAAAAAGATTTAAAATTAAATTATGTTTTTGTTTTGTTTGCCAGTAAATTAAAAAAAATATGTATTAAAAATAAAAGTTAAACAAAGATTAAAAAGTTAGAAAAAGTAAAATGAAATAATTTATGCATCAGGGAGAAAATATAATGGGAAGCTTCTGCAATTATTTACAACTTTCTGGATTTTTGTATCATAGCCTTTTTCGCTATTTCTTTCTATATTTTAAATATACATATTTATGTACATTATATCTCTTACTTTACTCCTAAGTGGTCAAATTCCTTTCCTTTTTAGGATTGCAAATTTTTGTACTGTTATATGCTAAAGACCAGTGTGGTTTTACTCATTTTGTAAAAAGTTTTTGCTTTGCCCATTAAAACTATTTCATATATATATGCAAGATAATATTCATTCATATTGTGGGTTTTCTACATAACTATTGTAACAAAGTTAAGTAATAGTTGGAGGGAGAGATGAATGGGTATGTATAACTATTTCTAATGTCAAATGTATTCTCATTAAATAATATGTTCATAAATTAGTTTCTTCCATGTGAACAATTTGCTTTCAACTTTATTACTATAAATTAAAAAAATTAGTGCAAAACATACAGATCGTATGAATATTATTTAATTTTTTATTATAAAATATCAAGTATACGGCGCGTACCACCATCTTCGAAAATTTATCATATCAGTTCTAGTTCAGTTCTAGTTCAGTTCTAGTTCAGTTCTAGTTCAGTTCTAGTTCAGTTCTAGTTCAGTTCTAGTTCAGTTCTAGTTCAGTTCTAGTTCAGTT
>NC_060954.1:7429401-7434422 GCF_022045245.1 Lucilia cuprina
TAGTCTATAGTCTAGTCTATAGTCTAGTCTATAGTCTAGTCTATAGTCTAGTCTATAGTCTAGTTTATAGTCTAGTCTATAGTCTAGTCTATCGTCTAGTCTATAGTCCAGTCTACAGTCTAGTCTACAGTCTAGTCTATAGTTTAGTCTATAGTTTATAGTCCAGTGTGTAGTCTATTATCTATCTATAGATAATAGACTATCTATCTGTATAGTCTCGTCTACATTATAGTCAATAGTCTAAGCTATTGTCTGAACTACTGTCTATGTTCTACACTAAAGCATAAATGATTGCACTATAGTCATGTTTATAGTCTCCTCTTATATGCATATCGACCAGTGTTCATGTATTTTTTGTGGTCTGTAATTTACCTTGCGTTATTGTCTCAACTCTTGTTATTGGAGTAGAGTATACGTCAATTCGTTACTACTTTTCTTTAACACCATTATTTGTTAATTTACTTTTTATTAATTTTCATGTCTTTGTTGATGATGCGTGTCTGCGAAGTGAGCACATATACCTAACTGGCTACATGGCAGCCGGCATGCAACACAATAACACTTCAACTTGCCACTTGTAAATGAACATTTTTATATATAAAATGACACTGATATTTATATGTTTGAAAGGAAATGCTTAAAGAAAACAGAGGCAAAGAAATAGTTGAGAAAACAAAGATGAAATTATTAAATCCAAATTTAAACTGGAGATACATTGGAGATACACAGCCTTGACGATAGCCAAGATTAAAGTGTTTTTAATATTTGAGTCTATTGATATCCATTCATAGTTTGGGCTATAGTTTCATTACTATTATAGTTACCTCCATAGTCTCGCCTATCGTCCTCTCTATTGTCATTTTTATAGCCTTGTCTGTAGTCTGAATTTATAAAAATGATTAAATTTTCACAGCATGATATAGACACTTTAATATTTATTAACTGTAAATAATTTTAGACTTAAATAAGTCAATATATGTCTGAGCAAAAGTAAAAGTTAGTACTTGTGTATAAAGCTAAAAATAAAACTACTATAAAAGTGTTAGTCATATTTTGACTTAACATATAATAACTCTGTTGACAAGTTATGTGACAGACAAATACGCACAGACATAAATATATCTGTATGTATATGTGTTAACAAAATATAATGAAATATGATGTTATATGAAAAACACAGAATATTTCACGTATACACTCATACATATACTATATAGATTTATATAAAAACTAGTAAAAACTTTCGCGTGCATAAAGCAATGATCGTTATAGAGATCTTTTTGTAAGAAAAAAAAACTATTTTGTCGAGAGTTGAATACAGATCATGTTTTACATGTAAATATCGTTGTAAGTCGAGTATTTTACATTTACTCTAAACAACTAACGGGTTTTTAGATTTTCTGGCTGTGGGTGCCGAACTCTGCTTTATACCTACGAAGCATATAGTAAGTGTAGGAGTAAAGAAAATTTCATTTCATAATGTTGCTGTAGATATGTGTTAGTATGTGTGATTATTTAGGCTTAACTTTGTAAATATACTGACATTAGAACTATAACTGTTCTATATCAAACACATATGTGTGTTCCCTCATACATGTAACTATGTATGTGGATATCATAGACTGTGGTTAACTAAATATGTTTTTAGTATATATTTGAATATTAACACAGTTTTTTTCCTAGCTTTTTTTCAAAAACCACATAAAAGTGTCGGGTTATATAAAAAAATACAAATATTAATACTAGACAACCACCTGCTAATATGACTAAATATTTCGACTTAGTTGAGGGTTAAGAATGTAACATTAAATGTTAGTAAAGCTACCTAAAGAATAGCAAAGCCCAAATTGATATATTTCCAATCACAATGAAACTCTAAGGTATCAATGAAACTCAGGCTTCATAGACTTAATAACTAGCTATCAGGATAACGATAATTGACATTTTATAGTTATCAAATAATTTTCGATTTTTTTTTTAAAGAAAATATCAGGATTTAACTATAGCGATCAACAAATTCGTTAGATATTCTAAATAAATGAGTATTTTTTCGATTATTATCACCAGCGTTCTTAATAAAAATTATAAATTCAAACATATGTTAAATATTATTGTATAGAGTTAAACATTATTTTATGAATAGTTTCAATATTTGATTTGAATGTAACCAGACAAACTAGCAAACTAAAAAATCTAACCAGGAAACATTGAACAGGGAAAAAAACTAAAACTATATTAAAATGCGTGCTGATGTTTAGACTAGTTTGTCATCACAACTTAATGTACATTTACAAACCCACAATATGTCACATTTACTAACAGAAAACACAGATCCAAATATGATTATTTATTTATATAGTTTTAACATATATGCAAACATGAGAGTATTAAGGCGGCTCTAAAAGTGATTCTAAAAATATACTTATATAGTCTAGTCTATAGTCTATATTATAGTCTGGTCCATAGTCTAGGTCTATAGCCTAGGGTATAGTTTAGCCTGTATTCTAGTCTATAGCCTAGTCTATAGTCTAGTCTATACTATAGTTTATAATCTATTCTATGGTCTAGTCTATAGTCTAGTCTATACAATAGTTTATAATCTATTCTATGGTCTAGTCTATTGTCTAGTCTAAAGTCTAGTCTAAAGTCTAGTCTAAAGTCTAGTCTATAGTCTAGTCTATAGTCTAGTCTATAGTTTAGTCTATAGTCTAGTCTATAGTCTAGTCTATAGTCTAGTCTATAGTCTAGTCTATAGTCTAGTCTATAGTCTAGTGTATAGTCTAGCCTATAGTCTAGTCTATAGTCTAGTATATAGTCTAGTATATAGTCTAGCCTATAGTAAAGTATAGTATAGTATATGGACTAGTCTATAGTCTAGTATATGGACTAGTCAATAGTGTAGTATATGGACTAGTCTATAGTCTGGTCTATATTCTAGTATATGGACTAGTCTATAGTCTTGTAAATAGACAAGTATATAGTCTAGTATATAGACTAGTCTATAGTCTAGTCTATAGACTAGTCTATAGTCTAGTCTATAGACTAGTCTATAGGTTCGTCTAAATTCTAGTGTATAGTCTAGTCTAGTTAGTCTAGTCTATAGTCCAGACTATAGTCTACTCTATGTTCTAGACTAATATATGGCCTAGTCTATAGTATAGTCTATAGTCAACTGTATAGTCTAGTCTATATTCTAGTCTATAGTCTAGTGTATAGTCTAGTTTATAGTCTAGTCTATATTCTAGTCTATAGTCTAGTCTATAGTCTAGTCCATAGTCTAGTTTATAGTCTATATTCTAGTCTATAGTCTAGTCTATAGTTTAGTCTATAGTTTAGTCTATAGTCTAGTTTATAGTATAGTCTATAGTCTAGTCTAAAGTCTAGTCTATAGTATAGTCTATAGTATAGTCTATAGTCTAGTCTATAGTCTAGTCTATAGTTTACTCTATAGTCTAGTCAATAATCTAGTCTTTAGTATAGTCTATAAACTAGTCAATAGTCTAGTCTATAGTATAGTCTATAATATAGTCTATAGTCTAGTCTATAGTCTAGTCTATAATCTAGTCTATAGTCTAGTCTATAGTCTAGCCTATAGTGTAGTCTATAGTCTAGTTTATAGTCTAGTATATGGACTAGTCCATAGTCTAGTCTATATTCTAGTATATGAACTAGTCTATATTCTTGTAAATAGACTAGTATATAGTCCAGTAAATAGACTAGTCTATAGTCCAGTATATAGACTAGTCTATAGTCTAGTCTATGGACTAGTCTATAGGTTAGTCTAAAGTCTGGTGTATAGTCTAGTTAGTCTAGTCTATAGTCCAGACAATAGTCTACTCTATGTTCTAGTCTAATATATATTCTAGTCTATAGTATAGTGTATGATCTAGTTTATAGTCTGGAATATAGTCTAATCTATAGCCTAGTATATAGTCTAGTCTATAGTCTAATATACAGTCTTGAGTATAGCCTAGTGTACAGTCTAGTCTATTGTATATATACTCCATAATCTGTTGACATTTATTAATACAAAAATTTATTACATTTTTCCTTCCGCCTCTAAATCGGTTTAAACTTATCACACCACACACGTTTATGCAATTTTTTCTTTTTTTTTGCCCAAAAACATATCACATCCCAGGTGTTTATGATATTTCTTAGCAAAAGTGTGGTTTTTATTATGAATTTGTTTTTTATCTACATGTTTGTCTTTTTTTAATTTCTTTTCATTTCTGGTATCCTGTGACATTCTTTCATTCATTTGGGGATTTTTTTTGCTTTTCGACTAAAAGTTTTTTAATGAGTTTATATTTTTGGTTTTTTCTTTCTCCTTCTTACTGGGTGTCATAATTGTTAAAAGCAAAATATTATCATTTGAGTTTTTTTGTAAAGTTTTTCATGGTAAAAGTTAAAGAATTTTATTTTGTTTTTTAAGCTGGTGATATGATTATTATGTGCATGAAAAGGAATTTATATTATGTGTTTTTTTGTTTTGGTAAAAAATTTCCTTTTTTTGTGGGTTTTTTGGATAACAATTTAAGTAAAAGTATGTAAATGACAAAAGTAAATAAATCATTAAGAGATGTTTTTAAAACAAGTATAATTAAGTAGACTGGTATTAGAGTTAGGCAGATGAAATGGAAATGTAGTCAGAAAGAGGTAAATCATGTGGTAGATTTAGGTTCTAGGCTTTGGTAAACTCCATAGTTTGTCTATATTCTATATATAGTCATGTTTATAGTCTATAAATAAGTCTATAGTCTAGCCTAGAGTAAAGTCTGAATCAGTCTTAGGTCTAGTCTATAGTCATGTCTATGGCCTTGTCTTTAGTGTGGTCTATAGTCTAGTCTATAATCTAGTCTAAAATACAATCTAGTCTATTGTCTGTTTTATAGTCTAGTCTGGTCAGCAATCTAGTCTAAAGTTTAGTCTATAAAATAGTCTAGCCTATAGTCTAGCCTATAGTGTAGCCTATAGACTAGACTATAGACTAGACTATAGACTAGACTATAGACTAGACT
>NC_060954.1:7434522-7435870 GCF_022045245.1 Lucilia cuprina
CTAGACTATAGACTAGACTATAGACTAGACTAAAGACTAGACTATAGACTAGACTATAGACTAGACTATAGACTAGACTATAGACTAGACTATAGACTGGACTATAGATTAGACTATAGACTAGGATATAGCCTAGATTGTAGACTGGACTATGGACTAGATTATAGACTAGACTATAGACTAGACTATAAACTAAACTGTAGACTAGGCTATAAATAAAACTATAGCCTAGACTATAGACTAGGCTCTAGAATAGACAATATAAAAGACTATAGACTAGACAATCGACTAAAGTATAGACTAGACTATTGACTAGATCACAGACTAGATATAGAATAGACTATAGACTAGTCTACAGAGTTGACTATAGACTAAAATGCAGGCTATAGAATAACTAACATACATATAAAACATAAACTAAATCCCTTAAACTACACAATAAATTTCATTATAATAACCTATGAAAACCATTAGTTTTATACAAATCTCTTAATTGCTTTCCTCTCAAATAGTTTTATTAAACTCAAAACTTTAAACCAAAATATATCTTAGTTAATTCTTCTAAATAAACTTTGACCAATTTGAAATTAAATGGTTTAGAAAAGCACTCACAAAATCTCCATATCGCAAAGCAGCAGCTTAAAATATTAAAATAGCCCCTTAAGCAATAAATATAATTTCCTGTGCAGTTAATAAACTTGACGCCACTTTTGTGTGCCTGAGAAAAACTCACCAGCCAAAAATATTAAATCCTTAAAAAAATTGCATCTTCTTTAGGCACCAAAAATAAACGAAGCAAAAAAATCATATTTTAAAATAAGGTTCATTAACATTTTACTCTAAAACGCAGTTTTATTCTTTTAGCCTTCTTTTTTTTAGTAAATCTGGCCTACAGCCAAATGTTTTGAGTTGAATGTATTCTTTATAAGGTTAAATTTTACACATTAGTTTGGAAATTGTAAGAGTACTTATTTCGCATAATATATTTTCTAGTATTATAGGTCAGTGAACCAGAAAATATATTTTAAAATAAGAAATTATGAAATTATCTCCATGATGTCTAGGAGAGAAATGAGTTTAAAGCATTTTCGTTAAGTGGTCTATAGTCATGGTGATAATTTTTGATGTGGATGCTTGGAATACTTGCTGTTTTTTATTAATAACAATTAAAAAAAAAATGTTGAGAAATTTAAGGGGCACAATAATAAAACTAGGCCACAGCTTGGAAAGAATAAGAGCAGAAAAACTAGAACAGAACTAGAACAGAACTAGAACAGAACTAGAACAGAACTAGAACAGAACTAGAACAGAACTAGAACAGAACTAGAACAGAACTAGAACAGAACTA
>NC_060954.1:7435970-7439412 GCF_022045245.1 Lucilia cuprina
ACTATAGTCTGAACTATAGAACAGACTATAGTCTGGACTATAGAACAGACTATAGTCTAGACTATAGAACAGACTATAGTCTGGACTATAGTCCAGACTATAGTCTGGACTATAGAACAGACTATAGTCTGGACTATAGAACAGACTATAGTCTGGATTATAGAACAGACTATAGTCTGGACTATAGAACAGACTATAGTCTGTACTATAGAACATTGTTTTGATTATGGACCATGAACTAGACCAGACGTTAGTCTATGCTATAAAGAAAATAACCAAAATCTATAATTCTTATTTAAGATTTACTTTGTCCCACTGTTCTGAACGTTTGCTATTTTTTAACATAACCCGCACAAAGATTTATACATTCATAGTTTAATACAAATGCAATTTCATACTGATATATGTATATGTACATACTGCTCTTTGAGTTATTATTTATTATTGTTGTTGTTTTACACAACAACATTTTTTTTAATAATACAAAAGATATTCTTTTTCTGCTGCCGTTTTATTTTGTTTATTTGTTTATAATCCTGTAAAAGACACACAAAACAAAAAACTAATTCATAAATAAAAAGAATTTTTAAAACATTCTTAGTGCTTAGTAGAGTGTAATACAAAAGTGCATGTCAGTGCATGTGTATGTTCATGTCTATAGGAGTGTCTAAATGTAAAGCTTAGAACATATGAGTAATTGTTTTCGTGGTGACATGGGGGCGGGGGGTGATGCAAAAATAGTTGCAAGTAAAAAGCATCAGTAGACAATTGTAACAACAATATTAAATTAACACTTTTACACTTGCACATATTAAAACGAATAGTATTTTTGTATGTGTGTTATTCTCTATGTCGGAGGCTCTTTGTTTATTCTAGTACTTAGTGTTCTTTGTCTTTTGTTTACTAACAAATAATAATCTGTTTTACGAAAAAAAGAAAATATTTACAAAAAAAGACGTTATTATATTCTGTAGAAAGTTTAAAAGAGAACAAATCCTTAAGATTTACAAAAAGAAAAAAAAAACGTTTTACACAGGGAATTTAAGTATAAAACTTTAAATTGTTTGAACTTTTAAAGAAGAGCTTTTGAATGGGATTTTGAAGTTTTGTTTTTTATTTCTTTTAAGAAAAACTTTTTAGTTAATGAGAGTCCTGTATGTAAAGCATCTGTCTAACATAAGATTCTTTCAAGAAAAGCTATAGTTTGTCACTAATTACCTGTAAGAAAAGCTTTTGTCTACCATGAGTTTATTGTAAGAAAAACTTTTGTCTAACATGAGATTCGCGTAAAAAAGCTTATTTTCGTTATTAGTTTATTGTAAGAAAAGCTCAAGTATATTGCTAGTTTGTTGCAAGCAAATCTTATGTTTAAGATAAGTTCATTAAGCACTTCAAATTAAAAAAAATTAATTTTAAAACTTTAAATTGCTTGAATTTTTTTGTAAGAAGAGCTTTTGAATGACTTAATTATCTTAATGAGAATCTTGTATGGAAATCGTTTGACTAATATTCATAGGATTCTTATAATGAAATCTATAGCTTAACAAGATTTACTTGTGAGAAAAGCTTTTGTCCAACATGACTGTCTTGCAAGAAAAATGTATGTCTAAGAGAGCTTCGCTAAAAAAGCTTATTTTCATTATTAGTTTAATGTATGAAAAGCTCATGACAGTCGGTAGTTTGTTGTCAGAAAAGCTTACGTTTAATATGAGTTTATTTCGTGATTTTTTTAACAAGAGCTTTTGAATGGATTGAGTTTTTTTTTAAGAAAAATGTTTATCTTTATGACAATCTGGTATGCAAAGCGATTCTCTAACATGAGTTTCTTGGAAGAAAAGCTTTTGTGTTACACGAGCTTTGAGCAAGAAAAGCCCATGTCATTACAAAAAAGCTTTTGTCTAATATAAGCTTAGCGCAAGAAAATCTTGTTTCTTTGTCATTTTAATATAAGAAAAGCCCATATCTGCCGTTAGTTTTTTGTAAGGAAAGCTTAACAAGAGTTCCTCGTAGGGAAAGCATGACTTATAAAAGCTTTTTATAAGACAAGAATAAAAGCTTAAGTTTAACACCTTATCCTTAATTCATTTGTCTTAATGGAATTTACTTAAAAATTCCTTTTTCTTGCCATAAAGCTTTCAAGAAATTCTATTAGTTATGTTGTTTAATGTAATTAAAACATTTGAACTATTAAATTATTTCATTAAATTCCTTAAGTTTTAATTTATCTCTCCCCTTATATAAAAGATCTTTTAAAAGTTCTTTTGTTTAAAAATTCCATTACTTTTGTCGTTTTTTGTAATTTACCATTCTCTTTTTTCGAAATAAATGAAAAGAAGCGTAATATAAATGTATTTAAGTAATAGGTTTAATAGAGATGGGGTAATAATGGTCATTTCATTGTTGCCCACTACATATGCTGTTGTTATTGTTGTTGCAGTATTTAGTTTAGTTTCATGTGGAGAGTGTAGAATGGTAGATGGTGTATCATATGTTAGTCTGGCATTTGACACTATCTAGAAGTAATTGTTACATAGTATCGTTGCATGCCCTTACACGCACACATATATATTCAGACAATGGCACAGAGGGGGAAAAAACTATGCACTGTAATTCATACAACAAAACAGTGAAAGCTAAAAGTAAACATACAAAATATTTGAAAACCAATTCATTATAATCACAAGTTCATAACTTAATTATACTTCTTTTCTTCAAAAAAAAAGTTTCATAAAACTTTTGCCCACCACTGTATACAAATTAAAAAAAAAAATAATGTTTTCATTGTGGTCAAGTGTAAGTCAAAATGTGAGCAACTATAAAAGGTCCTTGTGTGAGTGAAAGTGTGTGTATGTATATAGTCTCAAGTGACCACCGCAAAATGAGAAAAAAAATGAAATAAAAAATAAAAGTTTCCTTATATTTTTCCAAAAACAAAACTAGAGAGTTAGAGATATGGAAACTCTTATTGTATTATAACAAATTTGCGGTTATCAAACATGTGTCATCACCATGTAATTTCGTTTTAATTGCTGATAACTGTGAATTAAAAAGTCAAGGAGAAGTATAATAAAAATTGGATTTTGAATTTGAGATAAAAATAATCAAAACCATTGAAAGTTAAGAAAGGAAATTAAACACTTAAATAAAGGAAAGTTAAAGACAGAAGAATAATATAACAACAACAATTTAAATTAAACTCATGTCAAACAAATGTCAAAGATGTCCAGAGGAAAAATAACAGACGTGAACTAGTCATGACGTTACCATTCTATAGTCTAGTTTATGGTCTCGTATCTATGGTCTAATCTAAAGTCTAGTCTATAGTCTAATCTAAAGTCTAGTCTATAGTCTAGTCTATAGTCCAGTCTATAGTCTAGTCTATAGTCTAGTCTATAGTCTAGTCTATAGTCTACTCTATAGTCTAGTCTATAGTCTAGTCTAT
>NC_060954.1:7439512-7443245 GCF_022045245.1 Lucilia cuprina
ACTAGACTATAGACTAGACTATAGACTAGACTATAGACTAGACTATAGACTAGACTATAGACTAGACTATAGACTAGACTATAGACTAGACTATAGACTAGACTATGTTAGTAGGCTATAGGCTAGACTATAGAGTAGAATATAGACTAGACTATTGTCTAGTCTATAGTTTAATCTATTTGTTCTGTTTTTTCCTATAGCATGGGCTTTTGATTTGACTATGTGTTATCAATGGTCTCGACTACATTTTCTGCTCCAGATTGCGCTCTCTAGCTTTTATGTTGCCTTTTGTCTCTTCATGTTTTTAGTCGGTCTAAGTCAGTCTTGTAAATAGAAAATACCACTTTAAAAACCACAAATATTTGTACTAAGTAAAAAAGGTACGCAGACAAACAGAGGTAAACTAGCAAAAAAAAAAACAGGAAGTAAAATAAGTTGCAAAAACTACAAAGTGTAAATGCTTGAGCAAGAGCACAAACCAAACTCAGCCAGACAAGCTGGCGGACAGACAGAATTTTAGACAGACCAGTCATTACCTATTTGCAACACTAACACTTCAAGTATACACGGCTATGGCAAACTAGAAAATAAAAAAACTAAAAACAAGGAAACAACCAAACACAAACACTCAGAAATTCTAACGCAAGCGGCAGGCAGTTGTTTGTGCATAAAATATGTATGTCTGTATACTGAGGTAACTAAAACTCATACATAGGCAACTACATGCTATACTCTGAGTTTGTAGATGGTGAGATTTAAAAAAAATCAAGTCAATGTACAGGTCTAACTTTCTAAACATACATATATATATGTGTTCATATGCTTGTTTAAGATTTTGTGTTATTATGTATGTGTTTTTCAGTAAATGTTTTACATGTTGTTCAATTACTTTTGAAAAACTTAAATTTTCTATGTTTTACATCTTTTTTTCACAAAGTTAAAAGAAGGAGGAAAGGAACATAAAGCACAACTAGCCATTTAGTTTGGTTATAAAATTCAACATAAAAACTATTAATGAAAAGCTCGTAACAAGAGAAGTATTGTAAAACAAAACAGATTTTTGTTTATTTATACTTCAACGGGATCTGTACTATGTACAGAAGTATTAATAAACGGCTGGATATTTAATATTAATTGGCATCTGATATCGGCTATAACCAATGTTATATGATCTGCTATTATTTAATCTTACCAACGCAATAGTATAGACTTTAGAGCTTATAATCATCTATTAAGTCTTGCCTAGTGTTCTCTGTAGCGTAAACTATATTCTAGTTCTATAGTGCCTTCTATATAGTCCAGACTATAGTTAACTCTATAGTCCAAATTATAGATTACTCTATAATTCTATACTATAGTCTACTCTATAGTCCAGACTATAGTTTACTCTATAGTCCACTCCAGACTATAGTTTACTCTATAGTCCACTCCAGACTATAGTCTACTCTATAGTCCAGACTATAGTCTACTCTATAGTCCAGACTATAGTCTACTCTATAGTCCAGACTATAGTCTACTCTATAGTCCAGACTATAGTCTACTCTATAGTCCTGACTATAGTCTACTTAATTGTCCAGACTATAGTCTACTCTATAGTTCACACTATAGTCTACTCAATAGTCCAGATTATAGTCTACTCTATAGTCCAGACTACTCTATAGTTCAGACTATAGTCTACTCTATAGTTCAGACTATAGTCTACTATATAGTTCAGACTATAGTCTACTCTATAGTCAAGACTACAGTCTACTCTATAGTCTACTCTATAGTCCAGACTATAGTCTTTTCTATAGTCCAGACTATAGTCTACCCTATAGTCTGGACTATAGAGTATACTATAGTATGGTCTCTATAGTCTACTCTATAGTCCAGACTATAGTCTAAAGACTATATTCTACTCTATACTCCAGACTATAGTCTGCTATATAGTCCAGACTATAGTCTACTCTATAGTCCTGCACTTTATAGTGCAGACTATAGTCTGCTATATAGTCCAGACTATAGTAAAATCTATAGTTTACTCAATAGTCCAGACTGTAGTTTACTCTATAGTCCAGACTATAGTTTACTCTATAGTCCAGACTATAGTCTACTCTATAGTCCAGACTATAGTCTACTCTATAGTCCAGACTATAAACTACTCTATAGTCCAGACTATAGTCTACTCTATAGTCCAGACTATAGTCTACTCTGTTGTCCAGACTATAGTCTACTCTGTTGTCCAGACTATAGTCTACAGACTATATTCTACTCTGTAGTCCAGACTATAGTCTGCTATGTAGTCCAGACTATAGTCTGCTATATAGTCCAGACCATAGTCTACTCTATAGTCCAGACTATAGTTTACTCTATAGTCCAGACTATGGTTTGCTCTACAGTCCAGACTGTAGTCTACTCTATAGTCCCGATTTTAGTCTACTTTATAGTCTTTACTTTGATCTACTCTATAGTCCAGACTATATATAAAACTATTGAATAAATAAATAGTCTACTCTATAGTTCAAACAAACTAAATATTAACAAAACATATAGTGGAGTCTTAAGTTTACCATGTTGTCCACCCGATTATCTTCTCTTAGGTTAGGTTAGACTATAGGCTAGACTATAGTCTACTCTATAGTCCACATTATAGTCTTCACTATTGTGTTTTTTAATATTTAGTTTAGTTTTGTTTTACCAAACTTCTCTTCTTAAAATTTCTAAGTCTTTTACACCTTTGATGTATGTTTTTCAAAGATGCATTTAAAAATAGAGACAAACACAGGTGGTCTCAGTTTTCATTCATGCCTAGCCTTTGGTCATTAGAAAAATAGTAGTATAAAATAGGAAAAATATGTGGGTTTTTTAGAGACCAAGATAATAGGAAAAAGTTTTAAAGATAGAACCACCACTATTTGTTTAAAAAATTACCAAAAAAAGTTGGGTTTAACACAATTAATGTGATCAACTAAGGAATGGCAAACTCCTTAGAGAAAATTAAAAATGAGCATTTCACATAATAATATTTAACACAAAATTTTAATCTGTTTTCCATTTATCAAAAATTTTTAATTCCTTACTTTTTAATTAACTAATTAATATGCATTGAATTTATTTTCCTTGAGTTATAGAAGCCAAACAATCAATCATCATTTTATATGTCATCATTGGCTTCGTCACAGTTTTGAAATAAAAAGCTATTAACCAAAACTGTTAACAAATCTTTTTTCTTTTTTTGTTTTTTTTTGCTTCATTTGCTTTTCTTCAACTTTAAGTTTAAGCTGCTGTGCACTTGATGTTGTACAATGACTGGGCATTTGATGCCTTAAAAGGTACTTAGCTGTGTTTGTGTCTATAACTCATCACAACGTTTATTGTCGCCTGAGGTCATTTTCATTGATATGTGTAGACAGTGTAGCAGAGATATGGAAAACAGAGTCATTTTTAATGATTGACCATAAATGCAGTTTATTCTTTGTTTAGATCAAGTCAAGTCAAAGTGTTGTCACTACAATACTCAAGGCAAAATATGCAAAAATCTTGAGAAGAGGAATAAATGGAGAATTAATAACAAACGAGTTAGAGTATGACAGAGGGTAGAGTCGAATTATATACACCCTTTTGTTGAAGAAATCTAGTACTGAACTAGAACTGAACTAGAACTGAACTAGAACTGAACTAGAACTGAACTAGAACTGAACTTGAACTGAACTTGAACTGAACTAGAACTGAACTAGAACTGAAATAGATCTGA
>NC_060954.1:7443345-7445550 GCF_022045245.1 Lucilia cuprina
ACAGAACTAGAATAGAACTAGAACAGAACTAGAACAGAACTAGAACAGAACTAGAACAGAACTAGAACAGAACTAGAACAGAACTAGAACAGAACTAGAACAGAATTATAATAGAATTAGAACATAGCTGATATAGAACTCGAACAAAACAAAAAGCTTTCAATTTGTTTTTATTTTTTAAATATTTATTTCTCATTAAATAGCATTCATGTCATTTTTTAAAATAATATTTCTCCCCTCCCTTTTTGAGTAACAACCTTTTAAAATGTATATTTTAAGCAGTAAATTACAGAATAAATATTGAAAAAAAACATTGAAATTAAGCAATTCAACATACATCATTACATGAAATTTTTTTCAATTACTCTAAATGATCTAATACTACTTACGCCCCCCACTACACCCCCCAGAAGGTAGCACACCCTTAACAAGACTCATTAACTTTAAATATGTATATGTGTGTGTGGGTATTTTACGAGCAGAGATTTAGCAGCAGCAATATAATCAAACAGATATAAAAAAAGAAACCATTTACAAATATTAAATGCAAATATGAATGAACCCCTTCTGCAACTGAAAAACAACCCCCCTTTCCTAATGATTTCAAACTGAATGCTGTAGAAAGTGAGTAACTGACAAAAAAGGGGTTGGTTGTTGACATGTGATGATTAAAAAAGTAAACACTTATTTAGAACAAAAAAAATACTTACTTGGAACAACATAGAATCCATCCGAACATTGCTCACTGTCTTTATTTAGTCATATCAATTGTTTTGGTTTATCTACAAAAAAAAGAAAAACAAAAACATTAAAAAAGATTGCTTAATGACGGCCATTAAGTTGAGAAATTTGTTTAAATTCATATGGGAATTAATAGAGAAATTAAAAGGATGTAAAAAATATAAATATTTTTATAACAAGACAAGTAAGGGTTTGATTATGTCTAGTCATTAAGAAATTAAAAAAAAAGTATAAGTAATTTTAAATCTTGATTATTTAATGACATTTGTCTCAAAATCTAAGAAAAACAATCCATGACTATCGGGTGGTAATTAAAAAGCAGAAAATTATAAAATGATTTTGTTAAATTTAACAATTTCTGTAAGAAAATTTACTTATTGGTTTAAATAAACGAAATTTAAGCTTTGATCCTGAAATTAAACTTTCCACCACCTTTAGATACAGCAAAGCTAACGATTTAGAAACAAACAAATTATATGAATAGCTCTGCCTACAAATTATTTATTTCCTTTTAAAAATTATTCATTTTATATTGACAAGCAATTTCCATATGAAATTTATGAAAACCCTTTTTGTGGAAACAATCACCCACTCCAAATCAAACTATAAAAGTGTCATAATTTTCATAAATATAAAATTTTAAAAGGGTTTGATTACACATATTCAAAATGCAAAACAAGCTTGTTAACATGTTTTTCTGAATCTTTTTTTAATAATTTTGCAAATATGAATCTTTTGAAAAAAAAAATAAAAGAAATTCCTTTAAACACTATATGGCTTCTTATTTTCTGCTTAAAAAGCCAGAAGAAGACAAAAAAGCAAAGGCAAAAAAAGGGAAATTTATTGGCCACGCTACATTTAGAAATTTTGTCAACGAGAAAATAAAAAAAATCTGCATGTAAAAATATCTAGACAAATGAAAATAATATGAAATGAAGTAAAAGAAAATAATCTAGAAAATGGAAATGAGGGCGTCAAGCGTGAAATTAAATTTGTTGTTATACTTATCGCTTTTTGAAGACCAGTACTAAATAACGACAGAGAAATTCTAAAATAACCCAGAAACCAATACAAAAACTTAAAAATACAATTTTAACTGGAAAAGAAATAGAACTAGAACAAAAGTAGAAGAGAAATAGAACTAGAAGTGAACTAGAACAACACTAGAACAGAACAAGAACAGAACTAAACTGAATTAGAACAGAATTAAAGTGAATTAGAAGAGAACTAGAAGAGAACTAGAACAGAACTAGAACAGAACTAGAACAGAACTAGAACAGAACTAGAACAGAACAGAACCAGAACAGAACCAGGACAGAACCAGAACAGAACCAGAACAGAACCAGAACAGAACCAGAACAGAACCAGAACAGAACCAGAACAGAACCAGAACCAGAACCAGAACAGAACCAGAACAGAACAGAACCAGAACAGAACCAGAACAGAACCAGAACAGAACCAGAA
>NC_060954.1:7445650-7447205 GCF_022045245.1 Lucilia cuprina
ACTAGACTATAGACTAGACTATAGACTAGACTATAGACTAGACTATAGACTAGACTATAGACTAGACTATAGACTAGAGTATAGACTAGACTAGACTATAGACTAGACGAGACTATAGACTATTGACTATTCTATCTTTTTTAGTTTATCGCTTCAATTTTTTATTGATATATACATAACTAAAGTAATTAAAATTTTCTAAAAATCCATTTACTTCCCTTTCCTGTTTGGCATTGTTTTTATTCACACATCTCTATCTCTCTCTCTTTCCCCTAAAGCTTTGGTATTGTTTCGTCACGCGTAAATAATTTTTACAGACAATCAAAACTTTTTGAAATATTCCGTCAAATTGTTGCTGGTTTTATTATTGTAGTTGTTGTGTTATATCTGTTGGATCATACTTTTTGATTGTTTTTAAAAAACAGAAAAAATAATAATAATAAAACACTATACAAAGTAATGCAAACGTTTATTATTAACAAAAACAAACGAAACGAAAATTTTAAAGTTACTGTAGGAGAGAGTATGTATGATTTGGTTGTTGTTTTTTATTATTATTTTGTGGAAAAACTCATTTTTGTTATTATGGCCTAAAGGAAAATTTCAATTTCAACTACCCTTTTTTGGGATGTTTGCAAGTAGTGATAAAGTGAAATTTTCTACTTTACTCTGCTTTGGAAGGCAAAGTGTGGTAAACCAACCACTTCAATAGTCGGAACGCTTGTTCATTCCCCGTTTTATAATAAACTTTTCGTTGTAGTTATTTTTGCTGCTGCTGCCAGAGTATTGTTAAACATTATTGTTAAACAATTGACATTGAAATTTTGTATGAATATTTTTGCCTGTAATTTTTTTTTTTTTTTTTTTTTTTTTGGTAGAAAAATAAAATAAGTTGTCTCAGGAATGAGTGCTTTTTTGTTTTCAGGGCTAATTGAAATTGCATTTTTAAAGAGTTATTTACCTTTTGTCTGACTTTGACAATAACATGAAATTTGCCATTTGAAAAGTATGAGTTAAAACACACACTCACTCACTTACGGATGGATACAGGCTGACAGCAGCAAAAAAGTCAAACTTATTCGACCAGAAGTGAGAAATTAATTTGTATTTTATATGCAATTTATGTGGGCAAAATGCGATACACAAAAGGCTATGCCAAATGGCCTTGGGGATTTTAAAGAAATGTCTGGGTTGTTAAAATGAAAATTATTGTGTTAATTTAAATTATTTATTGGCTAAAATAAATATTTGCTAAGAAAGGGATATAAAGATATACTTGTGTGAAATTAAATTATTGTTTAGTAAAAGGAAAACTTTTTGAATTTTTAAAAAAACACAATTTTTAATACTTTGTTCTGTCCATGGAGAATTCTATAGTCTAGTCTATCTATTATAGACTAGACTATAGACTAGACTGCAGTATGGACTATAAACTAGACTATAGACAAGACTATAGACTAGACTATAGACTATACTATAGACTAGACTAAAGACTAGACTATAGACTAGACTATAGACTAGACTATAGACTAGACTATAGACTAGACTATAGACT
>NC_060954.1:7447305-7456071 GCF_022045245.1 Lucilia cuprina
GTCTGTTCTATAGTCCAGACTATAGTCTTTTCTATAGTCTGTTCTATAGTCCAGACTATAGTCTGTTCTATAGTCCAGACTATAGTCTGTTCTATAGTCCAGACTATAATCTGTTCTATAATCCAGACTATAGTCTATTCTATAGTCCAGACTATAGTCTATTCTATAGTCCAGACTATTGTCTATTCTATAGTCCAGACTATTGTCTGTTCTATAGTCCAGACTATAGTAAGTACTATAGTACCGATTATTGATTATTTTATAGGCCTGACTATTCAGTTCTATAACTTGATCTCTAGTCTATACTACAGTGTGATTTATAGTGTAGATTATAGTCTGGTTTATAGTCTACACTAAGGTCTGGTATAGAAGTCGAATCTTAATTCCAAAACTTAGTCACGCAAAATTTCTTGCATGTATTCTTGACTAGGGATATTTTCTGTCTATATTCTGATCTATAGTATCTACTGTAGTATATTATAGTGATTTGATTGTTACTCAGTTCATAGACTTAAGTTGTGATTTTAGTGTAATCAGTTTTGCTCCACTGTCAACTATTGGATTATAAGTATGTAAGCATTAAGATTGTAGTAGTTTTTAATACAAACATTAAATATTACTAGAAAAATATATATTTTTTATTATTATACACCCCTGCCCCCTCTTTAGCTCATTCTTCCCTTTGTCCTTCCTTCCCTAGCTGTAGTTCTATATAAACAGGATTAAATACAAATAAAAAAATACATTCTAATATAAACAAAAAAAGGAAAATCAAAAACAAATAAAAACCGTATAAAGAGAAAGGAAAACTATTAAAAAAAACTGCATAACAACTTTATACATCATGTGAACATAATGAAATAAAAATGATGATACGAAAACTAAGAATGAATAAAGAATGATGATGTGAAAGATGCTTTTGATATATATATATATTTTTTTTATTATTTCAAACAATACTGACAGTGATCTGTGATGAAAAGAAGTCCGTTTCCTAGACATATTCATAGAGGAATTTTCATTTTTGTATATGTATTTAAATAGAGCATATGTACATACATATGTATTAAAGTTTACATGTGTTTCTAGTTTATCCGTGAATTTATAACATAACAAGTTGATATAAGAGTAACCTAGACAACCAGGTGGGATGTAAGACAGGAATTTATTTAAGGAGAATTTATGACAAAATAAAAATTATTTAAAAATTTTCTATTGAAAACTAGAGTATAGACAAGAAGATAAACCAAACTAAGCTAGACTAGTCTACACTATAGACTATAGTCTAGTCTAAAGTCTAGTCTATAGCCTAGTCTATAGTCTATAGTCTAGTCTATAGTCTAGTCCATAGTCTAGTCTACAGTCTAGTCTATAGTCTAGTCTATAGTCTAGTCTATAGTCTAGTCTATAGTCTAGTCTATAGTCTAGTCTATAGTCTAGTCTATAGTCAAGTCTATAGTCTAGTCTATAGTCTTGTCTATAGTCTAGTCTATAGTCTAGTCTACAGTTTAGTCTATAGTCAAGTCTATAGTTAAGTCCATAATCTAGTCTATAGTTTAGTCCATAATCTCTTCTATAGTCTAGTCTATAGTTTAGTCTATAGTCTAGTCTATAGTCTAGTTTATAGTCAAGTCTATAGGCTAGCTTATAGTCTAGTCTGTAGTCTAGTTTATAGTCTAGTCTATAGTCTAGTATATAGTCTAGTCTATTAACCAAGTCTATAGTCTAGTCTATATTCAAGTCTATATTCTAGTCTATAGTATAGTCTATAGTCTAGTCTATAGTCAAGTCTATGGTCTAGTCTATAGTATATAGTCAAGTCTATAGTCTAGTCTATAGTCAAGTCAATACCTAAAGTCTTGTCTCTAATTTAGTCTACAGTCTAGTCTATAATCCAGTACATAATCTACTGTATAGTCTAGTGTATATTCTAGTCTATATTCTAGTCAATTCTATAGTCTAGTCTATAGTTTTCTGATTTTTATTTGAAATGGTGTGACCATACAACCAACACTTGTCGTCGTACTTGTATTTGTATGCTTTATATTATTCCGTCCGTCCTTCTAACTATTTGTTTTACTGCTTTCATTTCAATTTTTTGCTCTACATTTGCATGTCCATTCATATTTATTCTATGCTTTAGTTTTGTTTAAACATATTTTTGCAGTTGCATTTACTTGTTGTGAAGCAATAGTTTTTTAATCAAGCAACAAAACTTTGTCGTTTGTTTAGTAGTACGTTATTTTTATTTCATGTTTGTCAACGACAGTTAAGTTGCCACTAACTGACAGAATGGTTTTTGTACAAGTGCAAGTATGTTTGGATGTTTGTTGAAGACTATATTGTTGCAACAAAGAATCACACTGTGCGTGTTTGTAATTCTTTTCAATTTCTATATAGAAAAATAACATTTGTGTGACACTTTGTAAGTGGTATGTATGTATATAGTAAGTATGTTGCAATATTGTGGCACAAACAAATGAATATAAAAGCAGTTTTTTCCCTCTTTTTATTATTATTTGCTGAAGTGTTATCATTGGTAATCAGTAGCACGTTTTGTTTGCTTTTGTATTAATCTATGCATTTCAAATGAGTTCTATATGATTTGTTATTAATAGGAGAAAAATACTTAGTAGAAGTTATTGTTGGAAAATGGAATATTATGAAATAAGTTAAAATAAATAAATAAATAACAATTTATGGGGTAAATATAATGAAGTGAGCTGCAAGAGAGCTATAAAATTTGCAATATTTTATTATTTTTCTAGAATTTTTAAATTTCAGATATTTGGGAAAATCCATTTTTAAATACAATTTTCTTTATATTTTCTTATTAATTTTTAGTATTTTTTATGCTCTAAGTCATTCCTGCCTCTAAAGAACCAACCCCTAGAAATTTTGTTTTACAAATTATTATAATTTTTTTGCTCGTTTATGTTTTCAAGCAGGCGTTAACAATGTCTTCTTGCAAAAAAAAAAAAAAAAGAAAAATGAAAATGGAAAAATAAATAGAAGTTTTTCATTATAAAAAGTCTTTATCATAAAACAAAACAACAAAACTGAAGAAGGGCGAAATTCGATTTTACTTAGTTGTGGTTTTATCATTTCATTCAAAAATTTTTTAAATAAAGCTTTAGCAAAAATATTTCTTACATCTTCTGTTTATTCCTATTATTTTATAAAGAAAAGTTTATAAATATACACAAAAATACTTTAAAGTAATAAAAAATATATATATATATATATATATATTTTTTAGCAATAAATTACTTTCGATTTGTTGAAATGTTTGTTGAAACATTTCCGTTTCCTGTTAACATTTGAAGTATTTTAAATTTAACTTTTCAAATAAGCTTAAGTTTTCTCATGAACATGTTGCAAAATGTTTAAAGGATCTCACCTATAACTTGAAACAAAACCATAACTGACAGTTACAGCAAATGTTAAATATAAAAATATAAGTCTTAAACGACTCTTATATACCCTTTAATACTTTACTTTTCAGTTTAAAACATAGTTTTGCTATAGTTTAGTGTAGAGTCTAGACAATATTTTAATCTGTAATAAAATTGAAAGTCAAAGGCCAGATTCCATTCTTGTCTTTGGGCAAGAGTATAGTCTAAAGTTTAGTGATATATGTCAGATTATATTCAGGTCTATATTCTAGATATTATCTAGTCAATAATACAGGTTAGTCTATAGTCCATACTATATTCTTGTTTATAGTGCAAACTATATAGCCTACGATACAGATAATAGTTTATTCTATATGCCATTGTATAGTCTAATCAATAATCCAAACTAAAGTCTAGTAAATAATAATAGACTATAGTCTAGTAGATATTTCAGACTATTCTATAGTATAGTCTAGTCTATAGTACAGTATGGTCTATAGTCTAGTCCATAGTCAAGTCTATAGTCTAGTCATTAGTCTAGTTTATAGTAGTCTATAGTCTAGTCTATAGTCTAGTCTATAGTCTAGTCTATAGTCTAGTCTATAGTCTAGTCTATAGTCTAGTCTATAGTCTAGTCTATAGTCTAGTCTATAGTCTAGTCTATAGTCTAGTCTATAGTCTAGTCTATAGTCTAGTCTATAGTCTAGTCTATAGTCTAGTCTATAGCCTAGTCTATAGTCTTGTCTATAGTCTAGTCTATAGTCTAGTCTATAGTCTAGTCTTTAGTCTAGTCTATAGTCTAGTCTATAGTGTAGTCTATAGTTTAGTCTATAATCTAAACTATAGTCTAGTCTATAGTCTAGTCTATAGTCTAGTTTATTGTCTAGTCTATAGTCTACTCTATAGTCTAGTCTATAGTCTAGTCTATAGTGTAGTCTATAGTCTATTCTATAGTCTAGTCTATAGTCTAGTCTATAGTCTAGTCTATAGTCTAGTCTTTGATCTAGTCTATAGTCTAAAATATAGTCAATAGTATAGTCTACACTATATATAGTGTAGTTTTTATAGATTTTAGTCTATATTAAATCTGGTATATAATCTAGACTATAATTAGGTCTAAATTCTAGTCTTAAGTATATAGTTTTGTTTGTAGACTTGACTTTAGTCTAGATTATAGTCTTTAGTAGTATTTATTGGTTAAACACATTCCCAAATAGTAATAATCTGCTGAAGGGTGCAAATAATATGGGAATAAAAGAAAAGCTTCAAATGAAATTTTCGAAAAACAAATTTAGCTTAAAACATTACAAACCGTAACGAAATGAAATTGTGGAAAATAAATAAAAAATATTCAACTGTAAATAAATATAAAATGCAAAGGAGAAAAAAAATAAAGAAAAGGTGTGAATGTATTCGTAGCTAACTATATGTGAAATTTTCATTTGTAAGAGGGATTGTGTTGTAAAAAAAGTACTTAATTTTATTTATTGTTTTAAATAACTTTACACTCTAGCTAAAATACTTACATTTAGAGTAAATCATGTTGATGTTGTTAATTTACAGTTAACATTTTTACACATACTGCTGCTGGAAATGTTTGAGTTTGCTCTCTTTTTTTGCTTTTGTTTAATAAGATAAAGATTGTTAATAAAAAGTAATTGGATTTTAATTTATTTTTATAACTTTGATAAAGGTGCACTGAAAATGGAATGATTTGGGTTTAGGTTAATGCAATAAATTATGTTTTTTTTAATGTTTTCAAATTCAAGTGATATTTTTAATATGTTAAATGAGAATAATGTTTTATTATATTATTAATAAAGAAATTCTAGTTATTGTTAGAAAAAAAAGTTTGTTACTTAATAGGAAATATAATAATATTCGAATAACATTTAATAATACATCCAACTAGACGTATGATTAATATTAATTTATAAATTTTCTAAGAAAAAACTTTCTCTTGCTTCTGATTTCCTCAGAAAATTTAATACAATATTGATAAATATCAAACAAATTACATGCTTAGATTATAATTTATTACAGCAAATACAATCAGCTTTTGATGGCTATTACAATTTTTCTCATTTTATTTTTTTTTTTTTTGGCAAAAACACCTTTTGGTCAATGATGATTTTTTTACCTTTATGTTCAATGATCACAATCAATTTTGTGTCTTTTTATGGAAAACTTTGAGTGTGATGATGATGATGTTGACAAAAGAAAACCAATAATATTACGATAAATATCTGTCTTGTCATAGAAAACTATTTTTCCAGCTGATTACCTGGAAAAAATATTTGATAGATAGTTTAATATAAAAAGGACACTTATACATGCGATTAAGCAAACCAAGACTTTCCTTGTACTCTACATCACTTTTCATTGAACAAGTCAAAGTATTTCTATGTGAAAATTTTTGCTTATACATATGTAACCATCTGTAGCGTTCACAAAAAAAATCTCTGCAAAATTTACACACATATTACTTAGCTAACACCTCAAAAAAAAAAAAAAAAAAAAAAAACTCAAACCGAGACGTTTGTAAGACCACGTTTCTTATAGCTCCATATAGAAGTAACATACATACACATGTGATTTCTCTTAATACTGCATGATTGCCTTTTAATATCAATAATAATCTAAATTTCATATTATGAAGAAGAAGACAAAATTTAAGGTAGCCTTTTCTTAACGCTTCACTGAATCAAGAAAAAATTGTAAGAAGCAAATGGTCAAGAAAATATTTCTATCAAAGTAAAAATAATAGAACGCCCCTTTTGTTATTAAAAGGGTTAATTTAAAACAGAACAAATAAATAAAATTTTAAAATAGAATTTTAAATGTATAACCAAAGATCCAGACTATAATAAACTACACAAAAATTGGAAAACAGTTTAAAATATAAAAGCATATAACCTATAGCCTTATCCAGTTGGTTGTTAGTCTAGATTAAAGTCTATAGTCTAGTTTACAGTCTAGTCTATAGTCTAGTCTACAGTCTAGTCTATAGTCTAGTCTATAGTCTAGTCTATAGTCTAGTCTATAGTCTAGTCTATAGTCTAGTCTATAGTCTAGTCTATTGTCTAGTCTATAGTCTAGTCTATAGTCTAGTCTATAGTCTAGTCTATAGTCTAGTCTATAGTCTAGTATATAGTTTAGACTAGTCTAGTCTATAGTCTGGTCTATAGTCTTGCCTATAGTCTATTCTATAGTTTAGTCTTTACTCTAGTCTAGTGAGTAGTCTTATTTAGGTTCTAGTCTATGGTCTAACTTATAGCTTAGTCATAGTCTCTAGTTTAGTCTGAAATTTATAATTATGTCTAAATATTGTCTTAATATTATCTACATTCCAGTCATTAGCCTATCCATAGTTCCGTCTATAGACAATGAGTATATAATCTGATATTTAGTAAAATAACTAAAATAATTTAAATTTTAAAAACATTTCCTTTTATTCAACACTTTTTATAGTCTTCTCTCTCCCAATAAATATTTTCCAACACTTTTGTACTGGGCATATCACAGCGACACGAATCATTTGTACGCTTTTCAATCCAATCCAAATAACGTGTTACTCTTGTATATACGCCCGGTCTATCAGGTCTAGCACAACCTTCACCCCACGAGACAATACCAGCCAAATGATAAATATTCAAATCTTTATTATGAACTAGAAAAGGACCACCACTGTCGCCTTGACAAGAATCTTTATTGCCTTCTGGGACACCAGCGCACATCATATTTTCGGTTATACGATCTTCACCATATTTTTCATTACACTCTTCATTGGAAATAATGGGGACACTAACTTGCTAGATGTTAAAACTAATTAGTATTTTTTTTTATAATGGTTTAGTAACACAACTTACCATTAATTTTTGAGCCAAGGGTCCGCCCTCGGAGGTGGCGCCCCAACCACTAGCTATGCCAAGTTCATCTAGATAAGTTTGATCTTTTAAAGGCATACATACAGGCCTTAAGACTTTTGACATTTCGACCGATTCTGACAATTGTATTAGACCAATGTCATTGTCAATATTAAATGGATTATAACGTTCATGTATGATAACTCGTTTTGCTTTTCTAGTAATTTCTCGGGAAGAATTAGACTTACGATCATGTACCAATAAACTGACCGATATAGCATTAGGTCTAAAACCTCTTAAACAATGGGCTGCAGTAGCCACATAGCGATCTGAAACTAAAGAGCCTCCACAATAGAAACGATTGTTATTTTTCAACAACGCCATCCAGGGGTAGCGTATCTCTTGAGTCTCCTCTCCACCCACTATACGGTTAATAACATTGGCCGTTCCACACGAACAAGGCATGCACTGTTTTGTCTCTGTTAAGGGAGGTTTAATGGTGGTGACCTGTGTTATGGGATTAAATTGAAATATTGATATCAACCATTCAATGAAATTATTTTGACGAGCTTCAGATTTCTCCAGATAATGGGTATTACTTAAACTTGCACTACATACTATCAAGATGATAAAGATATTAAACTGTTTAGCAATTTTCATTTTATGTTTTTTCTCTGTCTTAATGTTTCACGTTTCACTGTTTTTGACCAACTAACTGTGTGACTAAAAAGAAATGTTTATCTTTCTAACTTTATCTTTGTTTTGAATTTTGATCGCAAACAAACTAGATTGAAACGCTACAATTATTTATGGTGGCTCTTCTCTTTCTGTTTTATTCATACAATTAGTTAAATTAATATGCAATGCAGGTTTTTATTTATAATAATTATTCAAGTAAATTTCAATTACTTACAACAAAAGTGGGTTTGGCTTAAACTTTAAGCATAAAAGAAAGTACGCATGTATAAGACAAGTTTACTGTTGATTTGGCTTTTGAGCGACTTTGAGGTGCAGGTGTTTTCAAATTTTACTTTTAATTTTTTTATACAATTATATACTGCACTGTAAACTCGACTGTAAGCTAGACTATATTCTATAAACTAGACTATATACCAGACTATGGACTAGACTTTAGGCTTAACAATAGACTAGACTGTGGACTAAACTATAGACTTAACGATAAATTAGACTACACTATAGACTATAGACTAGACTGTAGACTAGACTTTAGACAAAACTATAGATTAGACTACAGACTAGACTACAGACTAGACTACAGACTAGACTAGACTATAGACTAGACTATAGACCAGACTATAGAGTAGGCTATAGACTAGACTATAGACTAGACTATAGACAAGACTATAGACTAGACCATGGACTACGCTATTGAGTATACTATAGATTAGACTATAGCCTAGACTATAGACTAGACTATAGACTAGACTATAGACTAGACTATAGACTAGACTATAGACTAGACTATAGACTAGACTATATACTAG
>NC_060954.1:7456171-7457618 GCF_022045245.1 Lucilia cuprina
TAGTCTAGTCTATAGTCTAGTCTATAGTCTAGTCTATATTCTAGTCTATAGTCTAGTCTACAGTCTAGTCTAAAGTCTAGTCTATAGTCTAGTCTATAGTCTAGTCTATAGACTAGTCGATATTCTTGTATATAGTCTAGTTTATTATAGCCTTGTCTTTAATATATAATCTATAGTCTAGTTTATTATCTAGCCTATAGTCTAGTTTATAGTCTAGTTTATAGTCTGGTCTAATGTAGTCTAGTCTATATAGTCTGGCTTATAGTCAAAATTATAGTTTGGTCTTAAGTATAATATATATTCTAATCTATATTCTAGTATGTATTCTACTCTATTCATTGTAAAGTTTGGGAAAAATTTATTTTATTATAAAAAATAAGCTTTTGCCACTCTCTGATGTTATTTACATTAAACTTCTTTAATTGTTATTACTCCTTCTTTATTCTTTATTTGCTCTCTCACCTTTACACTTTCTCAATTCAAATTGAACTGGTTTCACTATTTTCACTCATTAAGATGATGTTGTTGTTGTTGCTGTTAAAGATCAATTTGAATTTTTGACACTTTTGCTTTTAATTTATTCTTTAATAATTAGTTTAATACAGCATTTCATTTAAAACGGTTCGGTAAACGGAAAATGTCGCGAGTGATCATTAATGAATAAAAAAAGTGTAATAATGAAGTAAAATCATAATTGAAAATATCAATTCTAAAATTATTAAAATTAAAAAAGTGCTTGTAATAAAATAAAATTTTAAATAAATTAATTATAATTTCTTATTAATTAGTGAAAATAATATAAGTTATTTAAAAAGGTTCTTTTTTAATAATAATAAAATCTAATATGTTAAAGAATAATAAATTGTGTTTAAATAAATGTTCGTAAAATTTAAAAAGAAAGTTTTAATAAAATTATTTAATTTCTGTAAAAAAGTTATGTTCGAGTTCAAATATATAAGTGCGTAATTAAAGTGCAGCAGCAGCGCTGTTTTTTCTACATTTCTTTTGTTTTGTGTTAAGAAATTCTTAGCTTTGCGTCGCATTTCGTTCGTTGTTAGTGTTTTTTGCTGTAACAAAAAAACCGAAATATTAAGCCTGTCCGAACAGGCACAGTTTTAAAATCAACAAAACAGCCAAAAAATTCTTAAGGTATTTAAATGTAACTGTTTATTAATTTAATTGAAAGAGAGCAGCAAATTAAGAGATATTGCATTAATGCAATATTAAGAGAAACAACATGTGTAAAATAGAGAAGTACGTTGTTTTGTTCATACTGTATTCTGTAGTCTAGTCTATAGTCTAGCGTATAGTCTAGTTTATAGTCAAGTTTATAGGCTATTCTATAGTCTAGTCTATAGTTTAGTCTATAGTCTAGTCTATAGTCTAGCCTATAGTCTAGTCTATAGTCTAGTCTATAGTCTAGTCTATAGTCTAGTCTATAGTCTAG
>NC_060954.1:7457718-7459510 GCF_022045245.1 Lucilia cuprina
AGACTAGACTATAGACTAGACTATAGACTAGACTATAGACTAGACTATAGACTAGAATATAGACTAGACTATAGACTAGAATATAGACTAGAATATAGACTAGACTATTGACTAGACTATAGACTAAACTATAGACCAGACTTTAATCTGGACTATATACTAGACTATACACAAGAGTATAGACTATAATATAAACTAGACTGCAAACTAGTTTATGCTAGCGACTTGATTATAGAGTAGAATAAAATAGAGTAATTTTGTAATTTTGAAATCCTACTAAGTTCATGGGTGTTCTAAAATGTTATCAAATCTTAAAAAATGTCTTACAAATTTTAATTCTTAAAAGCCACCATTACGTTGTTCTCATTTTTCCCAAAACCATATCTTCAATTTTCTAAAGGCATACTTTATATTTTGACAATATCTTTGACGTATTATGATAAAATGTCTAACTGCTAATTTGCCATGAATTCCCCAGCCAATTTAAGAAACAACAATTGTTATTACATTTTATGCTCCACATGCCATTGACAATATAATTTCCATAAACAAAAAGGAAAAAATACAGCAATTATAATTTGTTTATCACCATAAAGTCAGTTATATGAACAAACACAAAACTGAATTAAGCGCATTGTTTGTCAAATTAAAAAAAAGCAAACAATGCTAAGAAACAAAAAAATATTATCTATTTGTCAACGCCTTTTTACAAGTCTAAGACAAACGCCTTTTAATAAAACTTTACAACACATAAAATGCAACAATAAATAAACTAAAAACAAAACAATATAAAAGAAACCAACAAACGGAATGCAAAAAATATATATTATATTAAAAAAACCTATATACCGCCATAAAACTTATGGCCAGGCTGGTCTTAGAATTATAAACTGCATTACCAAGCAGCCAAGACAGAAAAAAACCCAATAGCAAACCTACACTTGACTGGAAACGAGCCAATTTGAGACATTAAAATATTTAGCATTTTTATTATTTTTCTCCTTTTTTTTATTCACTGCAACAAACTAGTAGTCTTAGCAACTTACGTAGTAGCGAGCAAGTACAGCTCAATTTTCTAAAGAAGATGGTACCAAGTAAAAAACCTAGATGAAAAATCTGAAAAATATATACACAACATATACTATAGACCTACCTACTAACATGGCAGTTCAAAAAAAAAAAACTTATTGGAAAAAACTAAGTCTACACTGTTTCCAAAATGAATGAAAAGCTGCTACTATTGCCTAATAGAGTTTAAAGAAGTCAATAGTGGAACATATAGTGAGGTTTATGTTCAATGCTATAGTCGAGTCAGTGGTCTATTCCATATTTAATTATGTGTTTAAAGACTATAATCTAGATTATAGTCTAGTATATAGCCTTGTCTATTAACTAGTCTATTGTCTAGCCTACAACTAGACTATTATCTAGTGTATAGTTTAATAGAGTTTAAAGCAGTCAATAGTGGAATATATAGTGAGGTTTATGATCAATGCTATAGTCGAGTCAGTAGTCCATTCCATATTTAATTATGTGTTTAAAGACTATAATCTAGATTATAGTCTAGTATATAGCCTTGTCTATTAACTAGTCTATTGTCTAGCCTACAACTTGACTATTGTCTAGTGTATAGTTTAATAAACAGTCTAATATATAGTCCAGTCTATTGTCTATTCTATAGTCGAGTATGTAGTCTAGTCTATAGTCTAGTCTATAGTCTAGTCTATAGTCTAGTCTATAGTCTAGTCTATAGTCTAGTCTATAGTCTAGTCTATAGTCTAGTCTATAGTCT
>NC_060954.1:7459610-7461612 GCF_022045245.1 Lucilia cuprina
TAGTCTATAGTCTAGTCTATAGTCTAGTCTATAGTCTAGTCTATAGTCTAGTCTATAGTCTAGTCTATAGTCTAGTCTATAGTCTAGTCTATAGTCCAGTCTATAGTCGAGTATATAGTCGAGTCTATAGTCTAGTCTATAGTCTAGGCTATAGTCGAGTCTATAGTCTAGTCTATAGTATAGTCTATAGTCTAGTCTACAGTCTAGTCTATAGTCTAGTCTATAGTCTGATCTATAGTCTAGTATATAGTCTAGTCTATAGTCTAGTCTATAGTCTAGTCTATAGTCTAGTCTATAATCTAGTCTATAGTCTAGTCTATAGACTAGTCTATAGTCTAGTCTATAGACTAATCTATAGTCTAGTCTACAGTCTAGTCTATAATCTAATCTATAGTTTACTAATGCAATTTAAAGTGTAATCTATTTATATTCTAGTCAGTAGTCTACTTTATTCATTGACAGTGAATCATTTATGAAGTTTATGAAAAGCTTTTTTTATAATAAAAAATAAGCTTTTGCCACTCTCTGATGTTATTTACATTAAACTTATTTAATTGTTATTACTCCTTCTTTCTTCTTTATTTGCTCTCTAACCTTTACACTTTCTCAATTCAAATTGAACTGGTTTCATTATTTACACTCATTAAGATGCTGTGGTTGTTGCTGTTAATAGATCAATTTGAATTTTTGACACTTTGGCTTTTAATTTATTCTTTAATAATTAGTTTAATACAGCATTTCATTTAAAACGGTTCGGTAAACGGGAAATGTCGCGAGTGATCATTACTTAATATAAAAAGTGTAATAATGAAGTAAAATCATAATATAGTTTTAAAATTATGAAAAAAGTGTTTTTAATAAAATAAAATTTTAAATAAATTTATTATAATTTCTTTTAATTAGTGAAAATAATAGAAGTTCTTTATAATTTGTTTTTTAATATTTTAAAGATTAATAAATAGTGTTTAAATAAATTTTGATAAAATTAAAAAAATGTTTTAATATAAATTATAATAAATTTTCATAAAATTTCATACAATTAAAAAAAATTAATATAATTATTGCATTTTTGTAAAAAAAAGTTTAGTAAGTGCGTAATTAAAATGCAGCAGCAGAGCTGCTTTTCTTTTCATTTCTTTTGATTTTTTTGTTTTGTGTGAAAAAATACTTTGCTTTGCGTCGCATTTCGTTCGTTGTTAGTGTTTTTTGCTGTAGCAAAAAAATCGAATTATTGAACTTGTCCGAACAGGATCAATTGTAAACAAACACAACAACAACAAAATTCTCAAGGTATGTGAATGCAATTGTTTATTATTTCTATTGAAAGAGAGCATCAAATTAAGAGATATTGCTAAAATGAAATGTTAAGAGAAACAATATATGAAAAATATAGACGTTTTTTGTTTAGTTTATATGTAGTCTATAGTATAGCCGAATCTATAGTCTTGGTTATAGTCTTGTCTATAGTGCAGCCGACAGTGTTGTCTATGGTTCAGTTTATAGTTTAGTTTATAGTTTAGTCTATAGTTTAGACTATCGTTTAGTTTATAGTTTCATCTATAGTTTAGTCTATAGTGTAGTATATAGTCTAGTCTATTGTCAAGTCTGTAGTCTAGTTTATAGTCTAGTCTATAGTCTAGTTTATAGTCTAGTCTACAGTTTAGTCTATAGTCTATAGTCAAGTCTATATTTTAGTCCATAATCTAGTCTATAGTCTATCGTATAGTCTAGTTTATAGTCAAGTTAGTCTAGTCTATAGTTTTGTCTATAGTATAGTCTAAATTCCAGTCTATAGTCTAGTCCATATTATAGTTTATAGTATAGTTTATATTATAGTCTCTAGTCTAGTCTATAGTCTAGCCTGTAGTCTAGTCTATAGTCTAGTCTATATTCTTGTCTATAGTCTAGTCTATAGTCTAGTCTATAGTCTAGTCTATAGTCTAGTCTATAGTCTAGTCTAGTCTATAGTCTAGACTATAGTCTAGACTATAGTCTAGTCTAT
>NC_060954.1:7461712-7463306 GCF_022045245.1 Lucilia cuprina
TCTAGTTCAGTTCTAGTTCAGTTCTAGTTCAGTTCTAGTTCAGTTCTAGTTTAGTTCTAGTTCAGTTCTAGTTCAGTTCTAGTTCAGTTCTAGTTCAGTTCTAGTTAATTTCTAGTTCAGTTTTTGCTCAGTTGTAGTTTAGTTCTGCTTCTAGTTTAGTTTTGATTATTTTATTCCTTTAATCTTCTGCTTTTATTCACATATTTGCTTTACCTTGACTAACATCCACCAACAACACTATCAGCAACTAACAACAACTTTTTGGAGTTCTAGCTGTTTTAACTGTTGCCACAAGATGACGACAACAACATCCCATCGAAAACTGTAAAGGCATGAATAACCCTCAACATTGATGACGACTACGACGATGATCATGATGACAAAAAACACTAACAACAACAAAGTGTATCATCAAACAGAGAAAAAAGGAGAGCCACAGCTGCAGTTAAAACATTTTGGTGTCATAACTACAAATTGAAGTCAATGATTTATTGCTTTGGGAAATTGTGGTTAAACTAAACTGTAAAAAATCTAAAAAAATGAAAACGTAAAAATAAAGTGGAAAAAATAAAATAAAACATTAAAGCAGGAGAATTACTCCAATAATGTATAAAGCTAGATATATACAATGATAAACGAAAGGAATGGGAGCAAGTTGTGGCTGGAGTTTACAGTATATGAAATTTTTGGCTCTATGCTACGACTAGCAATAGCTATGTAAATATGTATGAATGTTTATGCTATGAATTTAAATTACATCTAGATACATAATCATCATTATTCATTCGTTCGTTCTTTCGTACGTTGGTTTTCATGTTTGTTCATATGTTTTTAAGGGCTTCCATAAAGTCTAGATGAAGTTGGCTCTTGTTAAATGTCACTTGACTTTATCTACATACGTACTACCATGACTACTACTGCTGATTTTTTGGTTTGCTGAGTGTATTGTTTTTATGTTGTGCCTTACAATTAAAAGATCTGTCAGATTGAAATTTGTTTATGTTCAGTTCTTCTTTTTTTGTGTGCTGATTCTTGAAATATTGTCTTGTTGGCTCGATTTAAATAATTTTTCATTGGTGACTTTGCCACCAGTCAAGGTTAAGGTGCAGGAAAATGTTTAAAAATGTTATGACTATTGGCGGGTTTAAACAGCAGATTCAAAAGTGTTTAAAAAATATATATTTAAACTGAAGGGCTAGACTAAAGACTAGACTATAGACTAGACTGTAGATGAGACTATAGAAAAGTCTGTATACTACACTATAGACTAGACTATACTAGACTATAGACTAGCCTAAAGACTAGACTATATACTATACTATAGACTATACTATAGAATAAACTATAGACTAGACTTAAGACTAGATTATAGACTAAACTAGACTAGACTATAGAACAGACTATAAACTAGACAAAAAACGAGATTATAGATTAGACTAAAAACCAGACTATAGATTATACTACAGAGCAGACTATACTCTGGGCGATAGACTAGATTATAGACTGGACTATAGACTAGACTATAGACTAGACTATAGACTAGACTATAGACTAGACTATAGACTAGACTATAGACTAGACTATAGACTAGACT
>NC_060954.1:7463406-7464956 GCF_022045245.1 Lucilia cuprina
ACTGAACTAGAACTGAACTAGAACTGAACTAGAACTGAACTAGAACTGAACTAGAACTGAACTAGAACTGAACTAGAACTGAACTAGAACTGAGCTAGAACTGAACTGTAATTGAACTATAATTTAACTAAATCTAATCTTAAACTGAACCACAACTGATATTAAATATAACATCTAATATAATTTTTCCTAATCAATCGAGGTTTAGGTGTCTCCTTAGTCATTGTATCATTTTGCTATTTTTGTGTTAGTAGCTTTTTATTGCTTTTAAATAAAACTTTAAACAGAAAACTGTTTAAAAAAAAGCAAACACCACAATGAAAAACTAAACAAAATAAAGTTTGTATTTTTACTGACAGCGTTTGTTTTATGTATTTTTTTGGTATTCAGCTAACAAAATGGTTTTACGATCATAAACTCATAAAGTTCGTATTGTGCAACACTTTACCACAAAAGTGCAACAAAGTGCAAGCCATTGCATATTATAAAAATAAAAACAAATAGCAAATTTGTATAAAAGCAACAACAATATTTGTTAAAAAATTTAAAGAAGAGATGCCATGTCTAAATAATAGAAACATGGTTTATATACTTTTTTAGAAAAATGAAATAGATGAGAACGGTTACTAAGAAGTTGGAGAAAAGAGTAACAGTTTTTGAATTTAAAAAATTGTCCTTTAATTATTTTTGAAATATGGTAACTCCTAAATATTTAAACACAACTACATTTACATGTTTCTTTTTTCGCAAAAAGAAAAAGTACCACAATTTAAGCAACTGTATTTTATGTTTTGTTTTAAATGCTCACAAAGTATTATATTGTACGAGTTTCAAAAAAAACTTTTTCATCCAATTGGGTTAACCCTTTTTGACTAAAAAATATGTAAAACAAAAAATTCGTCCTTTCCGCTTTCCTTTGTACACTTGCTTTGTGTCTCTAGAGTGTACGAGTAATAAAAACCAAATCCTTGGCTTGTGGTTAAAAATAACTACGCGCAAATATAGTTTTAGTTTTTTTCTTTTTTTGGTCATATTTCAAAATGGTTTAGCTTAGCTTCTTTAAGCTTTAAAGTGGCATGCGAATAGTATATTCGGTTCAATATTGAAGACGGCTTTTTACCAAAGGGCAATTAACTTTATGGTGATAAAGGCAATTTTGTAAATGATTCTCTTTCAGTGATTTATTAAACGGGAATGTAAAGGAAATGGAAACTAAATATATTGTTTGTAGTGGTTTTTATGGAAAAAGTACTTGTTTTTGTAGATGAATAAGCAAAAGACTAAACGAAAATTATAAAGGGAATGAATTAGTAATAAGTTATAACTAAATTACAACTGAACCAAAACTGAACTTCAACTGAACAACTTTGAAATAAAACTAAACTGGAACTGTAATTGAAAGGAACTAAAAATGAACTAGAACTGAACTAGAACTAAAACTAAACCAGAACTGAACTAGAACTGAACTAGAATTGAACTAGAACTGAACTAGAACTGAACTAGAACTGAACTAGAACTGAACTAGAACTGAACTAGAACTGAACTAGAAC
>NC_060954.1:7465056-7467096 GCF_022045245.1 Lucilia cuprina
ACTATAGACTAGACTATAGACTAGACTATAGACTAGACTATAGACTAGACTATAGACTAGACTATAGACTAGACTATAGACTAGACTATAGACTAGACTATTGACTATCGACTAGACTCTCGACTAGACTATCGACTAACTATCCACTAGACTATCGACTAACTATCCACTAGACTATCGACTAGACTATACTATACCCTAGACTAACGAATAGTCTATTGAATACAATATATAATAAACTATCGATTATATAGATTATATTAGACTATCGACATGACTATAGAATAGACTATAAATATAATATTTTATATAGTAGGCAATATACTATATTATAGACTAGACTGTAAACTATACTATAGGCTGAACTATAGACTAGACTGTGGACTAAACTATAACTAGACTTCTGACCAGACTTAAAACTATATACTTTATTGTTTGCTCAGTCATAAAGCAATTTCATGTTTTCCATATTAGTTAGCAAATTATTTTCAAGAGAAATTGTATCTATTGTCCATTGTTAATTGACTTATTTTAGTATTTATATTTAATTAATTATTATTATAATAATAAAACGAAATAAACTTTCTATTTATATTTCCCTTATTTCAATTAGCAAAATATTGATTGAATTGTGTTCGTTTTGACATTTGCCAAGATTTGCGTATAAAGTAATTTCCTTAACTAACAATTAATTAAGAACAAAATGTATTATTCAATTAATGCAAAAAATATATATAATAAAATCAGCCATGAAATAAAGAAATTAAAAGTAATTTTTACACATCAAAATAAAAAATTATTCGTAATGTCAAGGTATAAATATAGAAATATACGAAGAAAAAAGAAAATCAAGATAAAAATCAGCACAACTATTGAAATATTTAACAAAATAAAAGGACAAACAAAAAACAACTTAAATAAATGACCAAAAATTGTTCAAAGGAACAAAAAAAAAAAAAAAAGAAGAGAAGAGAATAAGCAAAACATTTGCATACGCAGTAGAAAATTTACTTGACTGTACAATTTAAATGTAATTTTAACATTCTGTTTTTTTTCTTTTTTTTAGGTCTTTGGTAAGTTAAAAGGGAATGGTTTTTGTAGTTAACAGTGTTGTTGTAATTTTGCCCTCATGTTGGCACTCAACATTGCATAAGAACAAACAACTCGTAATTACCATCAAATGGTCATTTGTCAGGCTGTCAAAAAGTGTACTCTAGGAGAGAGTGAGTAAGTAAGAGTGGCAAGGAAACATGATTTTTTGTTTTATATCGTAATGTTGCATGATTTTATTTCTGTTCTTTGTTAGTTCACTCCTCTTTTCACTATTTCCAAAAATATACACAAGCACACGCACACACTCACTTTTGATCGAGTAGCTTTTAGCGTTGTTGTTGTTATACAACCAAAAAATAAAATAAAAACAAACGGAAACGGAAATGTTACCCCGCTTTAATATAAGATTTGAACAACGTTTAAATATGGCCTTTTTTTTGCTCGGCCAGAAAACAGGAGGCAAAAATACAAATACATATAAATTTATGATTTGTTACTTAGTGCTGTCGTCTTCAACACGCATTATTGTACTTTAAGAAAATTAAATATAATTTTATGGCAAACAATATACATGGTCTGGAATATGAGTAAACCAGGCGAATAACTACCAACTAAAATTGTATATAATTTATTTGTTACTGGCCGTATAAATGTTTGGTGTTTATGTTGAGCAATTCATCAAATGTGTGTGGTAAACAATGGCGATGGTGGTATCCTTCAAATGACTAAAAAGACGTTTTAATGTAAAGAGGGAAGTTTCAATAAAAAATGGAATATTTTGAAGTAAACGAAATAGAAACACACTACAGGTTACATTAGTCTATAGACTAGTCTCTAGTGTAGCCTCCAGTCTAGTTTATAGTGTAGCCTATAGTCTATTTTATAGTTTAGTCTATAGTCTAGTCTATAGTCTAGTCTATAGTCTAGTCTATAGTCTAGTCTATAGTCTAGTCTATAGTCTAGTCTATAGTCTAGTCTATAGTCTAG
>NC_060954.1:7467196-7473087 GCF_022045245.1 Lucilia cuprina
TCTATTCTAGTTCTATTCTAGTTCTATTCTAGTTCTATTCTAGTTCTATTCTAGTTCTATTCTAGTTCTATTCTAGTTCTATTCTAGTTCTGTTCTAGTTCTGTTCTACTTCTCTTCTAGTTCAGTTCTAGTTCTGTTCTAGTTCTGCTCTATTTCTGCTCTATTTCTGTTCTAGTTCTAGTTGTGTTCTAGTTCTGTTCTAGTTCTGTTCTAGTTCTGTTCTAATTCTGTTCTAGTTCTATTCTAATTCTATTCTAGTTCTATTATAGTTCTGTTCTACTTCTCTTCTAGTTCAGTTCTAGATCTGTTCTAGTTCTGTTTTAGTTCTGTTCTATTTCTGTTCTAGTTCTCTTCTAGTTCTGTTCGAGCTCTGTTCTAGTTCTGTTCTAGTTCTTTTCTAGTTCTGTTCTAGTTCTGTTCTAGTTCTGTTCTAGTTCTGTTCTAGTTCTGTTCTAGTTCTGTTCTAGTTCTGTTCTAGTTCTGTTCTAGTTCTGTTCTAGTTCTTTTTTAGTTCTGTTCTAGTTCTGTTCTAGTTCTGTTCTAGTTCTGCTCAATTTCTGTTCTAGTTCTGTTCTAGTTCTTTTCTAGTTCTGTTATAGTTCTGTCCTAGTTCTGTTCTAGTTCTGTTCTAGTTCTGTTCTAGTTCTGTTCTAGTTCAGTTCTAGTTAAGTTCTAGTTCTGTTCTAGTTCTGTTCTAGTTCTGTTCTAGTTCTATTCTAGTTCTGTTCTAGTTCTGTTCTAGTTCTGTTCTAGTTCTATTCTAGTTCTTTTCTTTATTAATTTTTATTTATACTCAAATTGAAGCCATTAGTTACATTCTCTTTCTTTACTTAATAAAACATGTTGTAGTTTTTAACGAGTTTTCATGTTGTTATTACCTTCAAAACACCCACAAACATTACAAGTAAAATGTGTAACAATTTCCGTAAAAAAATATGAAAGCAACCAGAAGAAAAAGCTTTAATGAAACTCCCTTTTATTGTAAGTTTAGGTTATTTTAAAGATTTTTGGTAAAAAATCATAAATATTAAGAAAATAGAATATAAAAACTTACAAGGACTTTATAGAGGAAAAGGAAAACTTTACAACAAGCTAACAAATAAGAAACTATACAAAATGATTTTCTAAAGAAAAACAACAAGAAAAGTTTGGTACAAAAACTAAAAAAAAAAATAGTAATAAACATTGATTACACACATACAGTAAATACAATTTCCCCACATATACTAACAATTACTGTAATCTAAACTTATATATACACATGTAAGAGATCATAACCAGCAAACTGCAACAACAAACATCTTTTAATACTCACACCTTAATACCAAGGAGAATACGTTTAAAATTGTTTGTGGTAAAAAAAGACTGAAAAAACATGAAACAAGAAAAACTTCCGGTTTACTCATTATCCATAGTTTACTGTTGCAGTTTGAAGTTAAAAACGACAACTTCCGTTTAACAATAAAAACGTTTACTAGTATTAGTTAAAAGTAAACACACATATATACTCCCTCTCCTTAAAACGAGAACAGTAGGAAAAACAGAAGCAAATATTTATGTATAATGAAAAAGTAAGATATTTCCAAAGAAACTCTTGAAAACCGCATGCTAAAACCACAGAAAATACCCTGCTCACAGCTTTTACTTTTTTCTAATAAAGGATACGATAACAACTACCTGCATACTTGCAAGCTTGAGCAAATGTCTGTGGTACTTTTACAATAACAACGTTCTCTGGGAATTTGTAAATGTATTAAAAATGTATGTATGTCCTTATGAAAAAACCTTTATACAGACAGTTTGTCCAGTAGACCAGAGAAAATAAAAAAAAATAATTTTTTACTTAGCACCTCCAATGGCTGGCAGGGAAAGAAGTTGTTTCTAAAACAAAGAAAAAAAACTAACAAAACGGAAGTTTTCACTTGTTAAACGGAGATGCAGTAAATGTTTGTTTTTACTGAGTTTCAAAATGTTCAGACTAAAGTTCTAATGTCTTTTTTTGGCCATAACAACAATTAAAATTACGGCAGAATGTACACATAGAGTTTTAGAGTCAAAGGATTTAGAGCAAAAAGTTTAGCAAGAAAGTAATATGAAATAGAAAATATGTATGACCGAACTACAACACAAGGTGGATTAAAGGAAACTCTCGAGGAAAAATTGTTTTAAGAGGACACATCTAGTTCAGTTTTTGTTCAGTTCTAGTTCAGATCTAGTTCAGTTCTAGTTCAGTTCTAGTTTAGTTCTAGTTTAGTTCTAGTTTAGTTCTAGTTCAGTTGTAGTTCAGTTGCAGTTCAGTTGTAGTTTAGTTGTAGTTCAGTTGTAGTTCAGTTGTAGTTCAGTTCTAGTTCAGTTCTAGTTCAGTTCTAGTTCAGTTCTAGTTCAGTTCTAGTTCAGTTCTAGTTCAGTTCTAGTTCAGTTCTAGTTCAGTTCTAGTTCAGTTCTAGTTCAGTTCTAGTTCAGTTGTAGTTCAGTTGTAGTTCAGTTCTAGTTCAGATCTAGTTTAGTTCTATTTCAGTTCTAGTTCAGTTCTTGTTCTGTTCCAGTTTAGTTCTAGTTCAGTTCTAGTTCAGTTCTAGTTCAGTTCTAGTTCAGTTCTAGTTCAGTTCTAGTTCAGTTCTAGTTCAGTTCTAGTTCAGTTCTAGTTAGTTCTAGTTCAGTTCTAGTTCAGTTCTAGTTCAGTTCTAGTTCAGTTCTAGTTCAGTTCTAGTTCAGTTCTAGTTCAGTTCTAGTTCAGTTCTAGTTCAGTTCTAGTTCAGTTCTAGTTCAGTTCTAGTTCAGTTCTAGTTCAGTTCTAGTTCAGTTCTAGTTCAGTTCTAGTTCAGTTCTAGTTCAGTTCTAGTTCAGTTCTAGTTCAGTTCTAGTTCAGTTCTAGTTCAGTTCTAGTTCAGTTCTAGTTCAGTTCTAGTTCAGTTCTAGTTCAGTTCTAGTTCAGTTCTAGTTCAGTTCTAGTTCAGTTCTAGTTCAGTTCTAGTTCAGTTTTAGTTCAGTTCTAGTTCAGTTCTAGTTCAGTTTTAGTTCAGTTCTAGTTCAGTTATAGTTTAGTTATAGTTCAGTTATAGTTCAGTTATAGTTCAGTTATAGTTCACTTATAGTTCACTTATAGTTCAGTTATAGTTCAGTTATAGTTCAGTTATAGTTCAGTTATAGTTCAGTTCTAGTTCAGTTATAGTTCAGTTCTAGTTCAGTTCTAGTTCAGTTCTAATTCAGTTCTAGGTCAGTTCTAGTTCAGTTCTAGTTCTAGTTCTGTTCCAGTTCAGTTCTAGTTCAGTTCTAGTTCAGTTCTAGTTTGTTTAACTATTATTTTTCATTGACTGTAGTCCTGAAGTCAAGCATTTTTAGCCAATTGTGCATTGTAAACAATATGATTGATTATAACAACAAAACCCATCAGCAGACACACTGCAAATAACTCCAAACATGTATACAACACAAAGTATTTGCAATACAGTTACTGCTAATACTGGTAGTCAATGGAGAGTATAGAAATTTTAACACAAACCACAAAAAAAAACTAAAAATGCAGGCAGGACAAAAGCAAATAGTACTTTGTAGAATATGTATTCTGAAATAAAAACTTGGACTTCCAACATTGTATAAGGATAAAAGAGGACATGAACTTGCTAGACAAAAGGAGGTTATTAAAATTCATGTATCCGGTAATATTTAAAAAATACTACATGCATACATAGTGTTGTTTTTGTCTGGGGTTTTTCTTTCATTCTTACTGCCTTATATGTATAGTTTTTACCTGACAATGAAATTGTGATGTTTATGGACGAGAAACATCATCATTGATTATTAAAACAAGCTTAGACTGTTCTATGCATTTGATTTTCTATCTCTAACCAAACCCTACACATCCCCTTAGTCGAGAAGCTTAAGCATCAATGGTGATTAAGCATTTTTGTTTTTTAAGATTTTTCTTTAGATTTGGTTTCGGGTTATGCATGCAGCTTTCGACGTAACATTTCAAGAAGATAAACAAAAACAGATTTAGTAAATTCCTGAATATTGTTTTCCATTTTAGGAGTCTTATTAAACATGTTTAATTTTTAGTTAGTTGCCAAGGCAATCTTTAAAAGATGAAAGAAGTTTCATTTTTGGCTTTTTCCTTTTTCAATTATTAAGATCATGTTTTTAGTAGTTGCAAAATGTTTGTATCTTATTATGGAAACACAGGATTTAGGAATTATTCTGCAGCAAATTACTATCTTTTAAAAATTTAAAGAAATGCATGAAATTTCTATAGTCTGGACTTAAGTGTATTTTATAGTCTAGTCTATAGTCTAGTCTATAGTATAGTCTATAGTATAGTCTATATTCTAGTCTATAGTCTAGTCCATAGTCTAGCCTTTTGTCTAGTCTATAGTCTAGTGTATAGTCCAGTCTATAGTCTATGCTATAGACTAATATAGACTATTGTTTAGTCTATATTCTAGTCTATAGTTTAGCCTATAGTCTAGTATATAGTCTCGCCCATAGTCTAGACTATAGTTTAGTCTATAGTCAAGTTTTTAGTATAGTCTATAGTCTAGTTTATAGTCTAGTCTATGGTCTAGTCTACAGTCTAGTATGTAGTCTTTTCTATAATCTACTCTATAGTCTACACTATAGTCTAGTCTATAGTCCAGTCTATAGTCTACTCTATAGCATATAGTTTAGTTTGTAGTCTAGTCTATAGTCTAGTCTATAATCTAGTCTATAGTCTAGTCTGTAGACTAATCTATAGTCTAGTCTATAGTTTAGTGCATAGTCTAGTTTATAGTCTAGTTTATAGTCTTGTTTATAGTCTAGTTTATAGTCTTGTTTATAGTCTAGTCTATAGTCTAGTCTATAGTCTAGTCTATAGTCTAGTCTACAGTCTAGTCTATAGTCTAGTCTATAGTCTAGTCTATAGTCTATAGTCTCGTCCGTAGTCTAGTCTATAGTAGAATCTATAATCTAGTCTATAGTCTAGTCTATAGTCCAGTCTATAGTCTAGTCTATAGTCTAGTCTATAGTCTAGTCTATAGTCTAGTCTATAGTCTAGTCTATAGTCTAGTCTATAGTCTAGTCTATAGTCTAGTCTATAGTCTAGTCTATAGTCTAGTTTATAGTCTAGTCTATAGTCTAGTCTATAGTCTAGTCTATAGTCTAGTCTATAGTCTAGTCTATAGTCTAGTCTATAGTCTAGTATATAGTCTAGTCTATAGTCTAGTATATAGTCTATAATCTAGTCTATAGTCTCGTCAATAGTCTAGTTTATAATCTCGTCAGTAGTCTAATCTATAGTCTAGTCTATAGTCTAGTCTATAGTCTGGTCTATAGTCTAGTCTATAGTCTAGTCTATAGTCTAGTCTATAGTCTAGTCTATAGTCTAGTCTATAGTCTAGTCTATAGTCTAGTCTATAGTCTAGTCCATATACCGGCGGATAGAGAGGCAGATAAAAAATCACCACTACACACACAATATTGGCATATTTTTCATTGAAATTGCACTGAAAAAAATATTTGGTTATTTTTAATTTTGAAGATTAAATTGCATTTATAGACAATGTGTACTTAAGAATGATAATTTCTTCACATAGAAACAACATTTCTAATTAAAATGTACAAAAAAAGTATGAAACAAGATTAACTTATTTACTTTCCTTGTTATGCATTCTAGAAAATTATTTAGAGTGTACGTTGTTTTTGTAAATTATGCTCTTGCTTTTGCAATTTGTTTTGTTTTTTTCAAGTTGTGTTTGCAATTTCTTTAACAAAGCGACATCAACCTGCCTTGTTGAATGCTGTCAAGTAACTAAATAAAATATTTGTATTTTTGATGCTCTTGTTTAGAGGTTCGTATGCGATCGTGTTGTGTACATGTAATTTGCCGAAAATCTTCGTTGTCAGAACAATACTAG
>NC_060954.1:7473187-7478874 GCF_022045245.1 Lucilia cuprina
ACTAGAACTGAACTAGAACTGAACTAGAACTGAACTAGAACTGAACTAGAACTGAACTAGAACTGAACTAGAACTGAACTAGAACTGAACTACAACTGAACTAGAATTAGAACTAAGTTAGAATTGGACGAGAACTAAGTTAGTTTTAAACTCTGGCTGAACTAGATTTTAATTTAAATTTTTAAGCTAAAATTTTTATTTTATGGAGCAAAAATTGTTACCATTATACATATGTATGTGTGTGATAATTTAACACTTTCTTAAATTGAAATGTTTTTCATGTATGTACTTGTAAATCCTATATTTAAAATGTTGCCAACAACTAAATGTTTCATTTACACATATGTGTGTACACATATAAAACTTACAGCGCAATAAAATTGGCAAAATACGCAAATCTTCAAATAAGTGTTAAGAGTATACATTATACGAACATAAACACACTGATATACTAAACAAATTCCAAAAAGGCAAAACAAAAAAACAATTCAATCCCTACTATTAAAATCCCTAAACGACATTTACGATTTGAAATAGAATATACGATATACAACAGACCAAAAAAAAAAAAAAAAAACGAACAACAATAACTGTTTGAATGAGTTTATATATGTATGTGTGTATTTTCGAGTATTGTACCCATATAAGGCACTTAACAACACTAAAGCAATCTAGGGACCCAATGGGAGAGAGTCAAAGAGCGAGTAAGGCAGTAGAACTAAACTCTGATATTTGGCAAAAATAAAAACTAGGTACAATGATATGAAAACTCTATAACAATGCAATAAAATGCAATTGAACAACGTTTATCCAAAGGGAACAACAATAGAGGAATATTTTTTCTGTACTCTTATTGTTTTTTTTTTGCCGATTTCGATTTAGAAAATAAATACTGTATATGTATATGGGAATACATAGACAATAAGTATGTTCATACATTTTACAATCATAAATTATGCGAGAAAATGGAACAAGGCTTAGTTTGAGCCGAAAGGAAAGAAAAAAGTGCAAAACTATATTGATAAAATATTTATGTGGAATAAATGGTTTTAGATGATTTTATACGATGACATACTAAGCGTATGTGTAATGAATGTTGAATGTTTAAACATTTTTGTATTAATCATACGTTTAGGGTTTAAATATTTAATAAAAGAGGGAAATTTAAAGAATAAAATAAACTATGAACATTTTAAAAACATAAGAGAAATATTCAATAAAATTATAGAAATTAAAAAATATACAATTTTATTAATTGTTTAAAAATTCAAAATTTACCTCAAAGGGAAATTTTATTTGTTAAGGATAATTTTCAGAAATTAGAGTAGAATTTAATTAAATAAAATGCAAAAGAAATTCTAAAAAACTAAAATTTCCTTTTGTGGGAAATTTTTCTAAATAAGGTAAATTAACAAAATTTTTATAGAAATCAGCATTACAATTGAAATTAAACAAAATACAAAAGAAAATGTTTCAATAACTTGACAAACAAAAATTTCCCTTAAGAGGAACTTTTTTTTATTAAAGGAAATTTAAAATTTTTTTATGCAAATAAAAGTACACTTTAAAGTAAATAAATTTTGAAAGAATTTTTATAAATTGCCTAAAAATTCAAAATTTCCTTTAAAGGGGAAATTTTTTTAAATAAGGGAAATTTCCAAAATTTTACAAAAATAAATAATATAAATTGAATAAAACAAACTGCAACAAAAATTTTGTAAATTACCTCAAAAACAAAAATTTCCCTTAAAGGGAAATTTTTATATATAAGGGAAATTTTTAAAATTATTATAGAAATAAGTACTGCAGAGCAAATGAAATAAAGGGCAAAAGATATTTTTCAAAATGATACAAAAACAAAAATTTCCCTTGAAGAGAAATTTTATTTATAAAAGGAAATTTTAAAAATTTTACAAAAATCAATAATATAAATTGAATAAAACAAATTGCAACAAAAATTTTGTAAATTATCTCAAAAACAAAAATTTCCCTTAAAGGGAAATTTTTATATATAAGGGAAATTTTAAATATTTTTAAAGAAATAAGTACTTTGGAGGAAATGAAATAAAGTGCAAAGAAAATATTTTAAAATTTTACAAAAACAAAAATTTCCCTTAAAGGGAAATTTTATTTATTAAAGGAAATTTTAAAAATTTTACAAAAATCAATAATATAAATTGAATAAAACAAATTGCAACAAAAATTTTGTAAATTATCTCAAAAACAAAAATTTCCCTTAAAGGGAAATTTTTATATATAAGGGAAATTTTAAATATTTTTAAAGAAATAAGTACTTTGGAGGAAATGAAATAAAGAGCAAAGGAAATATTTTAAAATTTTACAAAAACAAAAATTTCCCTTGAAGGGAAATTTTATTTATGAGAGGAAATTTCTTACTTTTTATAAAAATGAATAATAAAACATAAATAAAAGAAAATGCAACAAAAATTTTGTAAATTACCTCAAAAACAAAAATTTCCCTTGAAAGGAAATTTTTATATATAAGGGAAATTTTAAATATTTTTAAAGAAATTTGAACTTTGGAGCAAATGAAATAAAGTGCAAAGGAAATTTTTTAAAATTTTATAAAAACAAAAATTTCCCTTGAAGGGAAATTTTAATTATGAGAGGAAATTTCAAAATTTTTACAAAAAATGAATAATAAAACATAAATAAAAGAAAATGCAATTAAAATTTTGTAAATTACCTCAAAAACAAAAATTTCCCTTGAAAGGAAATTTTTATATATAAGGGAAATTTTAAATATTTTTAAAGAAATATGAACTTTGGAGCAAATGAAATAAAGTGCAAAGGAAATTTTTTAAAATTTTATAAAAACAAAAATTTCCCTTGAAGGGAAATTTTAATTATGAGAGGAAATTTCTAAATTTTTACAAAAAATGAATAATAAAACATAAATAAAAGAAAATGCAATTAAAATTTTGTAAATTATCTCAAAAACAAAAAATTCCCTCAAAGGGAAATTTTTATAGAAAAGGGATATTTTGAAAATTATTTTAAAAATATATAATGTAGAGCAAATGAAATAAACTGTAAAAGAAATTTTTTTAAATTTTACAAAAACAAAAATTTCCCTAAAGGGGAAATTTTTATATATAAGGGAAATTTTCAAAATTATTATAGCAATCGGTATTGCATATTAAATTAAATAAAATCCAGAAAAAAATTTGTAAATATTTTGAAAAACAAAAAATTCCTTTAAGGGAAATTTTTTATAATAAGGAAATTTTTCAAAAATATTTGTAGAAATAAATGAACCTAAAAGTATGCTATGAAAATATAATTATTATGATTTTTCTCTCCCTTAACTTTTAAAAAATAAAATATTGCGGTAAATATTTAATTAAGCCTAAAAGTATGCTTCAAAAATTAAAGGCTAATTTCAAATTATTCATATAAAATACTTTAAAACTATTCTTCCTTAAACAATAAAATCCTTTTTAATAATCCTGCTTTTAATATAACTAAATATTTAATAATAGTTTCTGTTATATTGCCAAAAACAATAACACCCATTTCATGTTTAGTTTTTCACATAGTCATCATCACTACCAACAACTACAGTATGTTTGTTTTTGTTTTTTTTCTTATGCCAACAACAAAAGATTTTAATTATTTTCAAACAACTCTGCAAAAGATTTTTACAAAACAATTAGTCAAATCACTGGGACTTTTACGATTACTTACATAGACTTTAGGAAAAAAAAACCAAACAAGTATATTTATTAGAAGTTTTACACAATTGTTGTACTAACAATACAACCAATACAACAACACAATAGGAACTACAACAATATTTAGACATATTTATTTAAAATAAACATTTGTTAGAGTCGTAAGTTTTTAAAAAAGCATGAATCTATTAGAAACGTTTACCCTAAATATTTATAAAGCAAGTCAGGCTCGAATAGTTTGAATATGAAAAATAACTTCAACACTAACACTTTTATACAATTTTAGTCTATAACTACTTGATAGTAGTGATGTGAATATATATAAAAAAAGAGCAACTAAATATAACTATAATGTACATATAAGAATAAAAGATTGCACTGTGGTTTGGAAAGGAAAATTTGTAGATAAAACAAAAGATAAATTAGCCTTTTTATAATATTTATTTAGCTGCATAAGAATTTTTGTTGTTTAAATGCAATTCAGCTTAAATAAACTATTATTATATATTCATATTTATTTACAATTCAGCTTTGCTGAATATGATTTTTATTAGCTTAATTAATAAAAAGCTTACAAATTTATTTGAATTCTTTTATAATTTTGTTATAAAATTGCTCTAATCTTGATTGTAAAGATGTTACTAGACGTATGAGTAATAATTTTTGAACAAAAAAATTATCATAACAATCATACGCTTTATATTCCCACTGCTTGTAGCTTTGTTTTTTCCCTATATTGTCATATTGTTCTAATGTTATAGTGATAAAATATATAAAAAATAAACATAATCAAACTAACTTCTACTAACTTATATTCGGCTGCGCCGAATCTTATTAACCCTTCACCATGGTGTGTTAAAACCAAAGTCAGTTACACCACTTACTTCGGGCTCAACATGCTTAATTTCATGTTTCAAGATTCAATTTTATAGAAAACTTAAAAAAAGTACCTTTGGAAAAACGAAAAAGTACCGAAAAGTTCCCTTTTATGGGTTCTCACCTAATTTCGATTCTACATACTTTATTTCATATTTCTAAGTTCAATATTAAAGAAAATTCAAAAAGTACCTTTTAAAAACACAAAAAAGTACCAAAAAGTAAATTTTGTTCGGATCTCACCTAATTCCGACTCTACATACTTAATTTCATGTTTCTGGATTCATTATTATAGGAAACACTAAAAAGTACCTTTCGAAAAACGATAAAGTACCAAAAAGTTCCCTTTAATGGGTTTCCACTTAATTCCGAATCTACATACATAATTTCATATTTCTGAGGTAAATATAATAGAAAATTCAAAAAGTACTTTTTGAAAAACGAAAAAGTTCACTTTTGTGGTTCTCACCTAATTCCGACTCTATATTCTTAATTTAATATGTTCAATATTATGGAAAATTCAAAACGTACTTTTTGAAAAACAAAAAAAGTACCAAAATTTTTATTTTTTTTGAGATCTCACTTAAATCCGACTTTAAATACTTAATTTCATATTTCTAGGTTCAATATTATAGAAAATTCAAAAAGTACCTTTAAAAAAACGAAAAAGTACCAAAAAGTTTATTTTATGGCTTTTAACTTAAGCCATGCTCCACATACTTAATTTCATGTTTCTAGCCAATAACAACACACTAATGCTGCTCTCGCTTTGCTATTCTTGCTCTCCTGTATGAGCATGAATAAAAAAATCTCAATTTTTGATGACATTCTCAGAGGTTGGCTCGGATTTTTGCTCATTTATCCTTTATTTATGGACCGATTTTACTATTTTTAAATAGCGATCTTCTAGAAAGCATTATTGAAGATTCGAATCTCGCCGATATCTGAGGTCCTCTAAAAATTGATTTAAGTAAACACACAGACGGACAGACAGACAGAAAGACAAATATACAGATAGACAAATAGACAAATAGGCAAACAGACAGACAGACAAATAGACAAACAGACAGAAAGACAGATAGATAGATAGATAATTAGATAGATAGATAGATAGAT
>NC_060954.1:7478974-7483164 GCF_022045245.1 Lucilia cuprina
TCTATAGTCTAGTCTATAGTCTAGTCTATAGTCTAGTCTATAATCTAGTCTATAGTCTAGTCTATAGTCTAGTCTATAGTCTAGTCTATAGTCTAGTCTAAAGTCTAGCCTAAAATATAGACTACATAGTTTAACTTATAATTTAGATTATAGTGCATATACGTATGATTGATATATTGGGAAAATATCACTCATACGTCTCTAATCGTTTAAATGAATTTAAAATAAATTTTATTCATTTTATACGAAATGTTTTACTTTTTCAATTTAAAATTCTTTAGAAGTGTGAAATATTTTATAAATTTCTTTTATTTTGCAACAGAAATACAAAACCTTGCCTACAGCGAGGATTCTTTTACAAAAAAATCACACACATATACACAGTCACAACTAAACAATTAGAAAGAAAGCTGAATAATATGAAAAGACTAAAGTTTGTGTTAAAATACATATGAGTGCTGATGGTTGGTTGGTAGTTTTGGTATAAATAAATAAATAAGAAAGTGTAGGTTTTGTTTATATCAGAAGCCTATTATTAGTCATATTATAAAGAAAAAAACGGTCCATTGAAATAGAATAAATACAAGTAGATATGGAAAAATTTGTGAAAAACTAGTTAGAAATAGACATCAAACTATATAAACAAGTTAACACAGACGTATAAAACATTAAGTAACTATTGTAGCAAAAGTTAAAAAAAAATATCTATAATAAGCTGTATGTTAAATTAAAAATGTGTTTGTCAGTACTTTTTGTAACAATAAATCAAAACATGAAATCAAAAGCATCAAAAGACCTCAACATGTAAATATTTTTCCTGTTTTTTTTTTTTTTTTTTGCTTTCTACTCTGTTTAATATTTACATAATACGCTCATTTTTGTTAACCACACATGAACAATAACTACAACAGTAATAATACTAATAACAATAATGTACACACACATACACATACACATACTAATACATATTTACACAAAAACAAGTCCGAAGGCGTTACAGACAAACACATCCGTTACTGACGGAAATAAGCCTTGACACATTCAACCACAATGTATTTATGTTTGTGTGTATGTGTATGTGAGTGTATGAGGATAAACAAATAAACAACATACATGTCCGTAAACAAATGTCACTCATTCATTCATATACACATACTAACACTACTAATATAGAAAAATTTGCGGTTTTAACGGAAAGTTAGAAAAAAAACATGTTTTTTTATATGTATGTGTGTGTCAGAATGCGTTTAGAAATATAAAATTTATAATAATTTGTAAGAGTCTTTTTTTTTGTAAATTTAGTTACTTTTAAGATTTTTTGATTAGTTTCCCTTATACAGAGAAATTTGCTTAAGGGTTTTTTAATTTTTTAGATGTTATTTGTTTGGTTTATTTTAATAAAAAAATATTTAACTACAAATTTTAATTTCGTAAAAGATTTTTAGGAAAAAATTTAATAAATAACAAATAAAAAAATGTATTTAAATTAAACAAGTAAGAGTTTTAAATTAGGCTAATATACCCTTCACAATAATGTGATAAAAAAAACAGTCGGTACCAAAAAGTCCTCTTTTATTTACACTTTAATATCATGTTCCTATATTAAATATTATAGAAAATTTAAAAAGTACAAAAAGCACCCAATAGTTACATTTAGATTCTTAATTTAGACTTAATTTCATATTTTTCGTTTCAATATTATAGAGGATTCAAAAAGTACCTTTTTAAAAACATAAAAGTACCAAAAAGTTCACTTTTCCCGGTTCTCACCTAAGTCCGACTCTACATACTTAATTTCGTGTTTCTAGGTTTAATATTATAGAATTTTCAAAAAGTACCTTTTGCAGAACGAAAAAGTACCAAAAAAATTTCATGTTTGAAAACTCAAAAAGTACCTTTTGAAAAACGAAAAAGTACCAAAAGGTTCCCTTTAATGAGTTCTCACCAAATTCCGAATCTACAAGCTTAATTTCATGTTTCTAGGTTCAATATTAAAGAATATTTAAAAAGTACCTTTTGAAAAACGTAAAAAGTACCAAAAGGTTCCCTTTTATGTGTTCTCGCCAATTCCGAATCTACATACTTTATTTCATGTTCCTAGATTGAATACTATAGAATATTCAAAAAGTACCTTTTGAAAAACAAAAAAGTACCAAAATTTTCTCTTTTTTAGTTTTCACCTAAACTGTACTTACATACATAACCTCAGGTTTCCAGTTTCAATATTATAGAAAATTCAAAAAGTACCTTTTGAAAAACGAAAAAGTACCAAAAAGTTCCCCTTTAAGGCTTCTAACTTAAGCCAGACTCCACATACTTAATTGCGTGTTTCTAGCCAATAACAACACAATAGTGCTGATCTCGCTCTGCTACTCTTGCTCTGTCTTGTTGTATAAACAAGAGTACAATAACAACATTTACCGTATGATTATGTATTTTGTTTTTGTTTTTTTGCAATTTCTGTCTGAGCATTAATAAAAAATCTCAATTTTTGATGAAATTTTCAGAGATTGTCTCGGATTTTTACTCATATCTCTGTTACTTATGGACCGATTTTACTGATTTAAAAGAGCGATCTTCCAGAAAATATGTCTAACAGAATTATTAAAGATTCTGATCTCGCTGATATCTGGGGTCCTCTAAAAACTGATTTCAACAAACATACAGACAGACAGACGGATGGACTTGGAATATATACACATACCTTATAGAGTAGGAAATTTACAAACGGAAATTACAAACAGAAGACCAATGAGACTAATTTTTTGCCAATTCAGCTACAAAAAACCTTATTCAGCTAAGCTGAATTAACAATAAACTAGTTTAAAGTTAATATTGTATGACTTTTTATAAATTCAGCTAAGCTAAATTGCTTTAAATTTACCATATTCTAAATAAATATAAACATTTTTTAAATATACCCAATAGTTTGCTAATTCAGCTACAAAAAACCTTATTCAGCTAAGCTGAATTAGTTATCAAATGTTTCAAAATTATAGATTATAGTGGTTTTTATTAATTCAGCCACTAAAAACCTTATTCAGCTTAGCTGAATTAGCAGTAAACTAATTCAGCTACAAAAAACCTTATTCAGCTAAGCTGACATAGCAATAAACTAGTTTAAAGTATATAAATATAAATTCAACTGAGCTGAATTGCTTTAAATCTTTAACATACAAACTAAATTAAAAGCTGAAAAAAAACAAAAAACTTTTACAACATTAAAAATTATATATTTTTGTTAATAATTCAGCTTTAAAAAATCTTATTCAGCTAAGTAAAGCAAGAAATAAAGTAAATAAAATGTTTACAATAAATAAAATCCAACATGTAACTGCCTGAACATTAACTTAAAACTACTGCATAAATCTTTAAAAGTTCATAAAATAAAATGTCTACAACTTAAGTAAATAATGTAAAATATTGTAAAATGCTAATAACTACAGCACATACACAGAGCCAGGCATATGTTTAAATGTAAACATACACACACATACACTCTCTGATATACAATATACATTCATACAAAAAATGTCTACTTAAAAACAGAGACATTTATTTTAATTTGTATCATCAACATGAATCCATTTACTCTCTTATAGGTTTCATTTTTTTTTTTGTTTTTATCATGATTACTATTATTTCTTGTGTTTTCCAATTTTATATAGTTATATACACATATACATATACATGTGTACATCTATAGATTGTCTCTCACACTTTTATTATCATAATGGTAAATTGTGCTGTTAGCAATTTTTGATTTAAAACTCATGCTTTATGCTACACGCCGGTTTTTTTCTCCCTCTCTCTCTCACTCTTACATTTACAGACAACACTCTCTGTTTTATAGTTTTTTTTTCTATTTAATAACTGTAGTATATTGTTTTTAGAGTGTCTGTCTGTGTGTTTTTAGAAGAGTAAGTGTGATTGTTTTGGATTTTGTATATGAATGCTAGTGTTTCCTTTCTATTTATACCCTTCACCTTCGTAAGAATGGTATACATAAGTTTGTCATTCCGTTTGTAATTTCTATAATATAATTTTCCAAACCCATAAAGTAGGTATATTCTGGATCCCTAGTTAGTTAGCGGAGTTGATTAAGCTATGTCTGTCTGTTTGTCTGTCTATCTGTCCATCTATCTATCTATCTATCTATCTATCTATCTATCTATCTATCTATCTATCTA
>NC_060954.1:7483264-7485143 GCF_022045245.1 Lucilia cuprina
GTCTAGTCTATAGTCTAGTCTATAGTCTAGTCTATAGTCTAGTCTATAGTCTAGTCTATAGTCTAGTCTATAGTCTAGTCTATAGTCTTGGCTATAGTCTAGTCTATAAGATTTTGTGTTAGATTTTCTTCAAAAACTTAAATACCTACAGATGTAGTAGGTTGCCGCCATCATTTACAATATTATCATTATGCTAGTGTTGGCAACATTATGTGTTTATTGTTGGTCATTTATTATATTTACAACAAAAGCAACAAACAACATCATCAACAACAAACATTAATATATTTTCTTTATAAGTTTTTCTTTGGTAAATGTTGATTTTTTCCGCTTGGTTACGGCCTGTTTAATAACGTTATAAAATCGAGAAAAAACAACCTTTATGATTATTTTGCTAAAATGTTTTGGAAATTTATATCATGATATAAAATTAAACAAAGATTTAACAGAAGAAACAAATAAGAGTTTTTTGTTAAAAAAAAACATAAATACAATTTATTATGTCTATTAAAAGCAGAAGGAGTAATAGATTTTTTTATATTTTCTATATAAAAAAGTGATAATATTAAATGTAATATAACGTTTAACTCCTGGTAATAGAAAGGAAGTAAAATAGTAATATAAAGTAAGAAAAAGTCATTAGCTAAATCCTTATGACATGTGTCATTAACGTCATTTAAATTTAAATTATAAAAATACATTTTCAATAATAGTTTAGTCCTTCTGAAAGAAACATTGTTAAGTGATTACATTTTAATTGTTATGTTTTTGCTATAAAAATCAGTTTAAAAATTTGTAACTGTCATTGGAAATTAATAAGTCTTCTGTTTAGTTTTTTTTTATGCGATTTTCCTTCACAAAATATCCTGACATTGATCGCTGTTAGCGCCACAATAATGTACTATGTATTCCTTAAACTTGTACATAATATTATATTTTTGTCTAAATGTCCACAACTGCCGGCAGTTTTGTATTTTTTCCCTGTTTGTCATGTCACTGAAAATGAAATGTTGTAGTTACAAAACAACTGAAACAGGCTATAGGTCTAGAATAATGTTACTCTTTATATATTCCATGTTTTTTCAATTTTTCTTTTCTCTGCTGATAACTGACTAAACTATGAGTGAGTTACTATAGCCCAAGACTAGTCAACGCAAATCAGCCAGCCAAAGTATTTGCCAAAGGAACGTCATTCACTTGGAATAAGCAAATAACATGCAAAAAACTGACATTTAGGTGTCACAGCATCACTTTAATAAATAACAAACATGTTGCAAGTCGTCTTGTTGTTGTCGCATGGTATTTGTTTTTGTATTTACATTTATTTATTAGATATGCTTTGTTGTTGGATTTTTCAAAATGCCATAAATGTTAAGACAATAAAGGGTACGTTGTCTTTAACAGAGAGATTAGAGACTAGACAAAAGACTAGACTATAGAGTGATCTACAGACTAGACTATAGACTAGACTATAACTAGACAAAAGACAAGATAATATACTTGACTATAAACTAGACTACAGACTGGACCATAGACTATATACTAGACTATAAACTAGACTATAGACTAGACTATATACTAGACTACAGACTAGACTATAGACTGGACTTTAGACTATAGAGAAGACTATCGAGTAGACTATGGAGTGGACTATAGACTAGACTATAGACAACACTATAGACTAGACTTTAGACTAGACTTTAGACTAGCGACTAGACTATACATTATAATATTGACTATTGATTAGGCTATGGAATATACTATAGACTAAACTATAGACTAGACAATAGACTAGACTATAGACTAGACTATAGACTAGACTATAGACTAGACTATGGACTAGACTATAGACTAGACTATAGACTAGACTATAGACTAG
>NC_060954.1:7485243-7535944 GCF_022045245.1 Lucilia cuprina
GTTCAGTTCTAGTTCAGTTCTAGTTCAGTTCTAGTTCAGTTCTAGTTCAGTTCTAGTTCAGTTCTAGTTCAGTTCTAGTTCAGTTCTAGTTCATTTCTAGTTCTTTTCAGTAGCAGATCAATTCTTGTTCAGTAATAGATCAACTCCAATATAATTCTTGATCTAATCCAATTCATTTAAAGCTCAATTATGGTTTATTTGGGAATCAATTCCAATTCTCTCAAATTAGTTCTAGTTTAGTGCTGTTTTTTAACGAATTCTATTAATTAAAGTTCAGTTGATTCAGGTTATTAATAAAAGAGAAAAGGCACATATTATCTTAATTAAAATTAACAATTATTGTACTTTATTTTTGCTGTTTCTTTTCATAAACTTTACAAAAAAAAAATATAAAATAAAACATTAACTTAATTAAAACCATAAGGTTCATTGATATTAAGTGATAAATTTTTTTCATTAACATTTTATTACTGTACTGCTGTTTTCCTCTACAATCTGCTGATCATTGTGACTGGACCACCATGATATAATATATGATCTTAAACTATTTAAGGCCAATATGGTTTTACTATCCACTTGTTGACTATAGAGTTCTTGACAATAAGACTGCCATGAAGAACAGCCCTTGCCACCGTTTTCATAAATCGATTGTAAAGGCAATATTAAAGCGGAATAATGTTTTTCAGCACAAGATATTAATTTGCCTAGTTGATCCGAAGACATGGCCAAATATTGGCTAGAGTTAAGACAAGTTTTGTTTAGAATATTCATAAGTTTAGCAAAATTACTGGAAGAAATGCGAGGCGATATAAGAGGTATAAGTTGTAAAATCAAACGATGAATTTCAAGAGATATGTGCGAGAAATTATGAAACTCTTTTTCATTAGCCTTAACAGCATACCATATATTATTGATAATGCTGATGAGACCCTCAATAACATCAAATTGATAAAACTCAATGGAGTTAATAATGGAACTTAACCAGGGTATTAGGCCAATATGCTCCAACATTATTTTCGAAGAGGCGGGTATTTTAACACAAGTAGAAAATACCGATAGTATTTGTAGATTTAATTCCAATGTAGACATGGTACTGCCATAGAAACCCATTAAAACTTTAAAGGTATTGGTGGAGACAAGTAAAAACAAATCGGAACTGGATTTAATGCCATGTTTTATAACCTCTACGATAAATTGACGAAATTCTTGATGTTCCATTTCGGGTGAATAGAATAGCACATTGAATTCGGGTATACATTGAAAATTGAAACTGGATTTAAGACGTAAAAACATGGTTAATTGTTTATAAAGCAAATGTGTTGGATCGGTGGTTAGATTAAAGGTTTTGGCCACAAACAAACCAGAGATATAGGGTACCCTAGGTGTGCCCGAATTTGATTTATGTTTCATCCAACTGTTTCTTAAATCATTAAGTCCAGATTGCAAATTTTCATAGCTTTGTATCCATAAAGGTTTCTCAAAGAATTTATTGTTTTCAAAGTGAGAGCGATAGCGTAATTGTACACAACCCGCAGCCTGACGCATTTCTTTATCTTGCGAGGATAAAGCGGCAAAAGTTAAAGCCAATAAACCATTTTGTACAGGCCGTGCTGGATGAGCATAAGCTTCATTAGAGAAACACATAGACATGAGTGGCACAAAGAAAGCTGGATCATAACATTGCTCATAGATATCCGAGCGTTTTGGACATAAACGCATTTCATTTTCTGTTATTTGTGTAATACCCAATTCTAGCTTTTGTTCCAGAGAATTAGCTCCAAATTGCCAGGCTTTGAGAAAAGGATTTTCAAACTCTTCCAGTGGCAACTGTTGCAAAGTGTCCAACTTACGCCATATGGGGAAATTATCTATGGTATATTCACATAGCTGGCGATCTACCAAAGACATAACTTGTTGTATAGAGGTTTCCTGTTGTGTTAGTTTAGCTCTTTCCTCATCGGCTGCTTTAAGAGCATAAAATGCTATAGCACTTTCTCCCCAAATAAAAGGTCTATACTTGGCCAAACCACAATCGTAATATTCATATAAATTCAACAAAGCCAAACAATAACGATCCGAATCATAGAGTTTAGCTTGATAGGCACCCAGTATAACTGGTATTTGTGTTTCTTGAAGGGAAGAGGGTGATTTCTTAGCCATTATATATAGCAAATGTAAAACTTGTGTTTTAACTTTCGATTGTGAAGGTTTGTTGAGAACAATATCATAGAATTTCGAATGAGTAAAGATCATTTCATATAATTGAGCACATTCGGCATTAGCGGTAGAATCGGCACAATCCTCTGTGTAATCATTATACAAATTATCAGCTAAATAGGCTAATAGTTTTAACAATAAACCATTGAATTTATCATTGATATCTAGCTCTACATCAGTTTCATTTATATGCATGCCAGTTTTTAAACAAGATTTACAAAACTGTAGCCATTGTTGTGATTTTAAAAGTTTTGAGAAATCTGGTAAAAACTCTGAAGCCTTAGCATCTTCTGTGGCTTTTTCTTCCAATTCCAAAGATTTACTTAAATTCCAACCATATTTAAACCACTCCTGCATTTGATAACTTATTATGGATAATTTCTCTTCATTTAATTTTTGCATTTTTAAATCCAAAGACAACATTTGCACCTGCAGCATTATATAGTTGACAAATATTAAAGATTTTTGTTTTAATTCATTATTTAGAAAAGCTTTTTCATAGATTTTATATATTGTTCTCAATTGATAGGTTTCTATGTGTTCAAATTTTAATTGTTTATTACAGAAATCTTTGCATTCGGTTAAGGGCATACATAGTTCTATTAGTTTTAAACTGGTGTCCACATGTTCCTTGTAAATCATGCCCGCTTTTAAGGGTTTTTCTATAGTTCTCATAAAACCATTTTTATAATTTTGATAGACTTTTTGTAGAGTATTGGAATCTAACGCCAAATTCTTTTTAAAAGCTAAATCCATTAAGGGATACATAAGTTCCTTTTTATCCATGTTAAGTTCTAAATTTTCTTTAAATACTTGATTATAGGAATCATGACGTTCAAACACTAAGGCTGCCAACTTAATGCAAGATTTGGTTAGTTTTCTTTCTTTGAAAAAGGATTCAAAGAATTTGCTATCCAATAAGGCGATAAATTGATGATTTATTATTAAGAAATTATAAAAAGATTCCTCCAATAGCTCGACATTAAAGTCTCCCGTTAATTTTTTAAAGAAATTACAATAAATTTTGCTAAATTTTTTAATAAATTCTAAACATTTTATAGATTTCTTTAAATCGGCCAAACGTTGTAGAACAAAAACCATTAAAGAGTAATAGATAGTTTTTTGATTGTTGTTATCCATTAGGAAGAAATCTTTATAGGTTAAATTGTCAGCTAACAAGTTAAGTATATCATGACATTGTTCTGCAGTTAAATGAAAGGATTTAAACAGTTTTAGAAATTCCTCAAAATGTTGTGAGTTGACTTTAACTTGTTCCTTATGGTTTAAGGAAATGGCAACTGCTTTAACTAATTTCAATTTGAAATTTTCTGCATATAAATCAAAATTTTCCAAAGAATGACAATGTTCAGTTAGAAGATTAAGAAATAGAAGATAATTTTTAAATGAATCGTGTATAAAATCCACAGATAATAATTCATTAGACTTGATAGCATGTAATCTAGCGCCAAAGATATATTTCAATAATTTGTGTATAAATAATTCATTATTTAATGAATCATTTTCATCCTTTAAGGGTGTATCTTCTTGGGCAGGAAAACGTAAAATCATATCTATACATATTTTTATAAAATCAGCACATTTTTCTGCCTGCTGTTGTGATAACATTTGTTTCAATTGTAATTGTTGCACTTGAAATAAAACATGTTGTATATAGATCATAAGCAAACGAGGATTTTGTATAATTCGTGAAAACTTTTTCATATTACCCTTAAATTCCATTTCATATACATTTTCTTGAGAATTACTTTCGAATATTTGTTCAAAATCTTTTTGTCCATTTCGGGCAATTGAAGAGATTTCCTTAAGGTGGGGTATTATTTTGCCAGATTTATTATCCACATATAGAAGAATTTCTTCACATGATTCTTTACTTAGCCAATTTTGCATATAAGGCAACATGGTTTTAAAGTGTTGGGCATATAACATCATAACACTTTCGGCTGAGGGATAATAGTGATACATTAAAAAGCAAACAATTTCTAAATATTTGCTTAAAGGTGGTTCTATGTCTACACCTTTGTATATCAAAGGCATTAGCTTGCTTATAGTTAAGGTTTCCACATAGGCTTGTACCGATAGACCTTGTTCTATGTTAGAGAATAAAGTATGTAAATTATCTGTATTAGACGTCATTCCTATAGATTTAGGCATTTCTACCTCTGCTTTGGTGACCTAAAAAGTAGAGATTATCTTGGAAAAATCTTTAAAAAATATAAAAATTCTTTTATACAAACCTTTAAAACTTCATTAAACACTTGGGCCACCACATTAACCGTCTCTACATGGACAAATTTTAAAGGCTCTAGCCACAAATCTATCTCTAGTTCACCCGTCTCAAAAATGCCAGTATTTTTAAATATATTTCTAAGTAAAGCACCCGCTTCACGACTTACATCCTCCTCACCATAAACAAAAGCTTTAATGAAAGATCTTAAAACACTGCTAAAACGTTCTTTTTGTGGTTCCAATGCTTTGGGGAATAACAATAAGATGGTTTTTATAGCTTTCATTTCCAATTTAATATTGGTTTTTATTTCAGCTTCCCTTGCTATCTCTTGATCTTCTTCTTGAGCATATAAAGGTCTCAGCAATTCCAAATAATCCAATATAACTGAAGTTTTATTAACAAATGTACGATTTTCTTGACATAAAATCAATACTAAATCTAAGGCCACATCCAAATGGGCCAAAACATCTACGCCCTCTTGTTCCTTTAAAGTAATGGACATATTTAATGATAATAATATATTCTCCATGGTGGGGAAATTCATTAATAAATGATTTAAAATATCAAATTTAAAACGTCTCAATGAATTGGAATTCTTATTCTGTTCTCTTTGATTGATAATCTGCATATAGTTGGTATACTGTTGGAACATGGCCAACAGCAAGCGATTAGTGGCTAAACGTTGTTCAAAATCTTTGTGTAATAAAAACTTGTTGCCATTAATATGCACCAAAGTTTCCAGGGGTAAACAAATGTCTTTAATCCAAAAAGAAAAATCTGTTAAAGTGATTTTATCCAAAGCACCTTTGAGATGACTAGGATGACAGGCTGTTATGACTTTTCTTAGGAATTCTGCTGCATTTAGCCAATAGCGATTGGCTGTACGTAAAGGATTTATAATGCCAGCAAAATTACGCACAGAATTACGAAAAAGATCTGGACAGGATTCAAGAATTTTTAGAACCAAATCGGTTTTGCGTTCATCAGAATAGGGATTATGCATATAGCCCATAATTTGACCTATAAAAGTGGGAGAATGGATAAAAATTTTAAGAAAAATTTATGTCGTGACCTAAAGTTTTTTAAGGCACATTAATGTCATAACATAAATTTCTTAAGAGAAATTTATGTCTGACAAAAAAAAAATTGAAAAATATATGTCATGACATAAATTTCTATAGAAAAAGTAAAAGTTTCGCACACACTCACCTTGTATAGTATTATGTTTCTGACGGAAAAACTTAACCGTATCAAAAGCAATACCAAATTTTCTCGAGGTCAATAATACCAACAAAAATTCATGTACAGCTTTCGATACTGCCTCCTTTTCCTGAGGATTTACTAAATGTTCCATTTCAGCAACACTAACATTTTTATATGCTCCTTTTTTACCCGCATGTTTGGCAGCAAAAACCCTAGGTCCCTTCCAATCATACAATTGAATGAATGACTTACAACAATCCAAATCAAAGACATGAATCTTTTTAGTTTTAGAAATATCCGGACATTCAAGAACATATTTCTTAAGAGTGCTTAAAACTACACAAACTGTAACAGAATCATCATAGGATAAACCAGCAGCTAAAGCTCTAATAAGGGAACCACGATCTAGTATATTGCGTATAAGTAAAGTATTGCCATCTACTAAATAGGCCAGAACAAAGTGTATGAAACATTTACGCACTGTTTCGAAATCTTCATCAAACTTATGCTGCTGTTGTTGTTGTTGTTTCTGCTGTTGTTGCAATTCAAATTGTGAGTGCGAAAGAAATTGATTGATATTCTTTACATTTGATAGAATATCATAGGAAGCGAGAACTTGACGACCCAATTGGGGTTCTACACACACAATGGCGGTTAAAAGTTTTAAGGCTACTTTACGATGATTTAATTGGGCTGATTTTAAAAGCAGTTCCAACAACGTGCCATGTGATTTTAAAAAATAACGTGAAGCATGTACTGCAGATTCCATATGATTACGTTGATTACTTAAAATCTCCATGACAACCAATTGCAAAGCTTCACAAATATAGGCAATATGTAAAATATTCGTTTTATCAACACGCTCTAAGGCTTCAGCAAATTCCAAAGGTTTACCACGTTTCTCTATGTATTTGGCAATAGTCTGAGGACGTGACTGACACAAATAAAGAAAATGTCTTAATTCTGTAAAAAAAAATCAAGTTAATATTACAAATTTGTTTAATATTAATAAAAAGACTTACCTGTGATAAAGTTATCTCCTCTTAATTTGTTGCGAAACTCCATCATTTTGAAATCTTTGGAAAATTTAATTTCCTTTTCCTCTGTATCGAACCCGGAATCCTGTGGCGAGTCTTCCATTGCTTCTGAGGAATTATTTAAGTTTTGCTTTTTAGTTTTTTCTTTTTTAGGAGTTGTAGATTTTTTAGTTTGCTTTTTGGGCACTACCTTAGCACCCTCATCTTCTTGAGGAGCACTTTCATCATGTTTTCGTTTTCTTTTATTATTCACTTCCACAGCCATTATTTAATATTTTCTTTATAATGTTTTATTAATTTTAGTTAAATTTTCTGTAAAATTTATTTAAAAATCTACAAATAACACAAAGTTCTTTAAAAAAAAATATAAAATTTATTCCACAAAGTGCCCTGCACGTGTGGTTTTGTTTTCTTCTTTTCCGCAAACTACAAAGGCATAAAACTGTGAATACGAACGCCGTTAAAACTAGCCGCTATCATATTTTTTTAGTAAACGTCGTTAAAAATAACGGTCTTATTTTGCGAAAAAGTATTTTATGAAATAAAATTAGTTTTTATATGTTATTTGGCTATTTTTTATAGCGAAGCTAAAGCAAAAATCTATCCATAAGTAATATATACCTACATAAGTATGTGTGTATCCTTTATAAGGATTTCTTATACAAATTTTACAAACATAAAGTGCAAATACTTATATAAAACTGTTTTAATATATCTTTCAATTAATCATTCACTAAAGCTGTAATACATAGACTAATCACTGTAATATATTCAATTAAATAAACTAAAGTTAATTCTGTTTTTTTATTAAAACAACTAATACATTCAAATACAACTGTGTGTTTACAATTGTTTTGTTTACAAACAACAGCTGTTTATGGTGTTCTTTTGTGATGCCACCCATCTCTCTGTCCTTCGTGTTATCACTAATGCTGCCACTATTTGGAATTTATTAGCAGCGCTGCCTAAATATTCTAATTGTATTTTTTTTGTTTACACTCGATTGTTGTTGTACAATTTTTTTCAATTCATTCATTAATTAACTAAACGCTGATTGCTAAAGTGTTTTAATATTACAACCCTCGTTATTTTTAATAAAATACATTAAAATTAAGGCTAATGTGAGTTATAATTACAATAAATCGTGAAAAAAACGAACAAAAAAATTAAATAAGAAAACAATTAACGTAACCAACCAGTGCTATTAGCAACAACCCCAACAACAACACAAAACCTATACTAGACAAAATTTCAATGAATTTTATAAAATTCCAAAAACTTTTAGGAAAATTTATGTTGGTAAATTTTCGTTTAAGATTTATGTTTCTTTTCCTTGTGATCCTATGTATAATTGGTGTAATATTTACTCTATATCAAAAACCCGATATACGTTTGTGTTTCGTTGATTCTCCCAATGTAGTGCAGTCACAAAGTGTTGGTAATGAAAATTCCTCGTCAGATTTATGGGGTATAGAAAAACTGGAAGATATTTTGCTGGCCAAAATACAACCTACACCAGGTAAAAGTATATTTTTTCATGAAACCTCTTGTCCCCAACTGCAAAAGAACTTAAAAACACTCAACTCAATTGATAAAGAGGCGTTTCATTGGCATATGGTAAAACTAAATGCTAGACAGGCATGTGCTATAGAATCGGCTGCCCTTCACAATCCTAATTCACAAGTATTTGTATTATTTGCTAGTCCTCGCTATAAGTATAATAATAGTAATCGTAATAGTAGTTCAGTCCAGGGTTCAGAAGAAGCTTTAATAGATGCTATTTTATCCTATAAAAATGTCCAGTTGAGAAATCTTAATTTATGGACTTATGCAGCTAATACACCCATTTATGATTGGCTAAAGGATGGAGCATTGTTTAAGTCGAGGTAAGTTAAATGGTGTAAATTTGAAAAATTATTAAAATAATGTCCTGGCTAGATTAGTCTAGGGCTAGATTGTAGACTAGACTATTTTAGTCTAAATTGTTGACTAGATTGTAAACTAGACAATAGAATAGATTGTTGTCTAAACTATAGACTTGTATATTGATTAGACAATAGTCTTAACTAAAGACTAGACTATATAGGTTTAAGGTTAGGTTTTCACAGGTAGCCAATTTCGGCTTTACTTGGGTCCATATTGATCCCTTTGTAAATAGCTGTAAAAAAAGAAAAAGAGGAGGAGAGATAGGGAAGAGTGGAGGAGCAGAGACAGTTGTAAAGAGAAGGAGATGATGAGAAACAAGCAGGCCAGGGCAGACGCCATTGATGAACAGTGTGAGTAATAGGATTCACACCCATTTTGAAAAGTTAATAAACTCTAGAAGACGTTCCAATTGAACGTTTGACAATTCGGATAGATCACCAAAATAGGTCGATCCAAGCGTCCGAAAACGGGCCTCTGCCAAAGCAGGGCAATCGCAGAGAAGATGAGTCTTCGTCCTTGTAGACTAGACTATATGCTAGACTATATTTTAGAAAATTGTGTATTTTAATTTTCACCTCAAATTCTAATATCATCATAAATATTTGTTCTCTTCTTTTCTTTTGCCCAATAGTTATGTCCTTTCACATATATCCGACTTTTTACGTTACTTAACCCTCTGGCGTTGGGGTGGCACTTATCTAGATATGGATATTGTTATGTTACGTTCAATGGAAGATTTACCACCCAATTATACAGGCGCTGAATCTAATACTCATTTAGCAGCCGGTATTATGAACTTTGACTCGGATGGTTTTGGTCATGAAATCGCCTATCAATGTTTACAAAATTTTCAACAAACTTTCGATGGCAGCAATTGGGGCAATAATGGTCCGGGTGTTATAACAAGAGTTATAAAGAAAATTTGCAATACAAATAATATAGAATTAATGATGGATACAAAACGTTGTATGGGTTTTAAGGTATTTGGCATAGATGCATTCTATGCCATACCCTGGCGTCAATGGGAACATTTCTTTGAGCCAGAACTTGTTGAGCAAACAATGGAACGTACGAAAAATTCCTATGTGGCTCATATATGGAATAAACATTCGATTAAACGACCCATGAGAGTAGGTACAAAGTGTGCTTATTGTTTAATGGCTGAAATGCATTGTCCTCGTGTGTATAAGGCAGCTGGTGAATATTTTTAAATGTTTGTGTTAGTTTTTTTTTTTAATTTTGTTAAACTAGTTTAATTATGGTGTAACATCACATTCCCTTCTATCCTTAGTAATTATATATTTTAATTATTTATTTTATATTTTTATGTTTTTGTATATTGTACAAACTCAGTTTTTTTTTTAAAATTAAGAATCTCAAAAAATTATCTTTAATCTCATAAATTTTGTTTTTAATTTCTTAATTCGAATCTCAAAAATTATTAACCATTTGCCGAACTTAATATTAATATTTCTTTTTGAAATTATTTAAACAACCAAAGCAATTTTTTAATGGACGCTTATGTATTTTAACTTTACTATCTATTATATGTACGTCTTTATATACATATATATATTTTTTATATATTTATATGTATAATATTGTTTTATTTATAAATGTAGTACACAATTATTTGTTTTATATAAATGTAATAACACTTGTAGACAATATACTAAAAAAAAAACTAAAAGCTGAACAAAGATAATTTTAATTAAAATAAAAAATAAAATCTTTTTATAAGAATTAAAAATGTCTTAAAATTTATTTCTAAATCTTGGACATAGTGGTCCATACAGTAGTTACTATTATATTGTGGAATAGACGACAAAAGTTTGGATTGTAGACTAGACAAGCTTTTAGACAACAGAGAAGATTTAGGACAAGACTGGCGACTATACACTAGTCTATTCTAGACTAGAACTAAGGCTAAAGACTAGACGTCAGGCTAGACTATACTATAGACTAGACGTCAGAGGCTAGACTATACTATTCAGTAGATTGTAGACTAGACTATAAACTATAATTAATAGTAGACTAGAATATAGACTATAGATTTTACTATAGACTATGCTATGGGGCAGACTATAGATTAGACAATAAGACCTTAGACTAGGATATGGACTATACTATAGGCCAGAATATAGACTCAGCTTTAGACAAGACTATAGACTATACTATAGTATAGACCATACCTGGACTATAAAATATTCTTTAGAGTAGACTAGAATATTGTTTAGACTATAGACTTAGCTATAGACTATACTATAAACTATACTATAGACTGGACTATAGACTAGACTTTAGGCTATTCTATAGACTAGGCTATAGATTTGACTTTAAACTTTAGATTAGATCTGAGACTAGACTTTAGACTAGAATATTGACTATACTATAGATCATAATTTAGACTCGACCTCAGACTAGACTGCTGACTGTCCTATAGGCTAGATTATAGACTATACTATAGACTAAACTATAAACTAAACTATAGACTATACTATAGACTAAACTATAGACTATACTATAGACTAAACTATAGACTATACTATAGACTAAACTATAGACTACACTATAGACTATACTATAGACTAAACTATAGACTATTCTATAAATTAAACTTTAGACTAGATTATTGACTGGACTGTAGACTATACTAGAGATTATTCTATAGAAATACTTTTACTCATTATAGTTACAGTGGTCTATACAGTAGATCCTAATATATTATGGAACAGACTGGACGACCAAAGTGTAGATTGTAGAAAAAATATAGAATCAAAAGTATAGACTAGACAAGCTTTTAACCAACAGACAATACTGGCAACTATAGACTAGGCGACTAGACTAAAACTAAAGTCTAAAGACTAGACTATAGACTATATATATACTAGTGTATATACTAGAATTTAGGCAAGTCTATGGACTAGATTATAGACATGAAAATAGACTATACTATAGACTTGACGTCAGGCTAGACTAGAGAGTAAACTTTAGACTGGACTATAGACTAGAAAGTAGATCAGACTATAGGCTAGACTATTATCTAGACTTTAGACTAGACTATAAACTAGACTATTGATTAGACTTTGGAGTAGACCTTAGACAAGTCTTTAGACTAGGATATACACTATACTATAGCCAGAATATAGATTCAGCTTCAGACAAAACTATAGACTATACTGTAGAGTAGACTGAACTTTAAACTATACTTGAGAGTAGACTAAAATATAGACTAGACTATAGACTTAGCAATAGACTATACTATAGACTATGCTTTAGACTATTCTATAGTCGAAACAATATATTAAAGTTTAAACTTTAGAGTAGGATATTGTCCACACTATAGACCAGAATTTAGTCTCGACCTCAGACTAGACTGTTGACTTTACTATAGACTAGATTATAGACCACACTATAGACTAGACTTCAAACTATACTATAGATTAAACTTTAGACAAGATTATTAACTGGACTTTAGACTAACTAAAGACTTTTCTATAGACTATACTTTAGAGTAGACTATAGACTACATTATACTATTTTCCATACATTCTCTTAATATTTCATTTTAGCAATATCTCTTAATTGCTGTTCTCTTTCAATAAAAATAATAAACAGTTGCATTTACATACCTTAAGAATGTTGTTGTAGTTTTGTTGCTTTTACAATTGAGCCTGTTCGGACAGGCTCAATAACACAATGTGTTTGTTACAGCAAAAACACTAACAACGAACGAAATGCGACGAAAAGCAAAGAATTTTTTAACACAAAACCAATAAAGGCAGAGAAAATGCAGCGCCGCTACTGCATTTCAATTACGCACTTACAAATTTGATCTTGAACTTGACTTTTTTTTAAAAAAGGATTAATTTCATTATTTTTTCTTTAAATTTAAGAAAATTTATTTGAAACACTATTAGACTTTATTATATAAGATTTAACTTTAAAAAAAATTCACAAAGGACTAATTTCATTACACTAATTAAAAAGAAATTATAAATAAATTATTAAAAACTTTATTTTATTTTATTAAAAACACTTTTTTTTAAATTAAAGGATTTTAAAATTTACTTTTACTTCTTTATTACACTTTTTTATTAATTAATCACATTTTTCTTTCATATATTAGAATTTACTTGTTATAAAAAAACATTAAGGATTTTATTTTCACTATAATTAAAAAGAAATTTTAACTAAATTTAATTTATTTAAAAAACTTTTTCTAATTTAAAGGATTTCAAAATTTACTTTTTTTATTGCACTTTTTTTTAATAAGCACTCCCGACTTTTCCCGATCACCGAACCGTCTTAAATGAAATACTGTATTAAACTAATTGTTAAGGAATAAAATTAAAAGTAAAAGTGTCAAAAATTTAAGTTTATTGATTAACAGCAACAACAACAGCACCTTAAAGTGTAAGAACAATGAAAGGAGATCAATTTGAATTGAGAATATGTAAAGAAAAGAAGAGAGTCAATAATCATATAGAAAGGAATAATAACAATTAAAGGAGCTTAATGTAAACAACATGAGTTAAAGGCAAAAAGCTTTATTTTATAATTAAGGAAGCTTTTCACAAAACCTAATAATGAATAGACCACACTAGACTATAGACCAGACTAGACTATAGACCAGACTAGACTATAGACCAGACTAGACTATAGACCAGACTAGACTATAGACCAGACTATAGATTAGACTATTGGAGTAGACTATATACTATAACTAAGATCATATGCTAGTCTCTATATAATAGAATGCAGGCAAGACTATAGACTTTGCAATAAACCATTCTATAGAGTAGGCTATAAACTAAACTATAGACTACTATAGAATAGACAATAGACTAGGCTATAGAATAGACTATAGACTAGACTATAGACTAGACTAAACTCTAGACTATAGACTAGACTATAGACTAGGCTATAAACTAGACTATATTATAGATTAGATAATAGATTAGACTACAGGCTAGACTATAGACTACACTATAGATCAGACTTTAGACTAGACTATAGACTAGACTATAGACTAAACTGTAGACTAGACTATAGACTAAACTATAGACTAGACTATAGACTAGACTAGACTAGACTAGACTATAGACTAGACTATAGACTAGACTAGACTATAGACTAGACTATAGACTAGACTAGACTATAGACTAGACTATAGACTAGACTATAGACTAGACTATAGACTAGACTATAGACTAGACTATAGACTAGACTATAGACTAGACTATAGACTAGACTATAGACTAGACTAGACTATAGACTAGACTATAGACTAGACTAGACTATAGACTAGACTATAGACTAGACTATAGACTAGACTATAGACTAGACTATAGACTAGACTATAGACTAGACTATAGACTAGACTATAGACTAGACTATAGACTAGACTATAGACTAGGTTATAGACAAGACTATAAACTAGTCTAAAGGCTAGACTGTAGACTAGACTTCAGATTAGACTGTAAACAAGACTAGACATTAGACTTATAAAAAATTAATTAAAAATAAATGTTTTTCCATCAAAATACTTTTACATTGTACAATGTATAAATGTTTATTATGTAAAATTGGTTTCAATTTTAAGAAGACAATTTTTAAATTAAAAATCGAATTCAATTCTTAAACATGCAACTTTCCCAAAAATATATATAAAAAACCCTTTTCTTACATTATTTTAAACATAGAAATTATGCGTATTACGTTCAGAAGCATTGCGTTGCAAATTTCTATTATGTTCTCTGCCATTAGAGGGCTGTCTATTGTAATAATCTAATCTTAAACGAGACGTTTGATAAGGTGGTTGATAGTTAACCGGTAGCTGCCTTTCAACACTTTGTGCTAGTTGAGTTGATGGTGGCATGGCACAGTAAGGTGCTGGTTGAGGTTGTGGCATGGGACTGTAAGGTATTTCAATTGCTGGTCTGCCATAATTATAATAATCATTCCTTAGATCATTATTTGCATAAAAAGTTGGTGGATGGGGTGAACGTGAACTTGATTGTCTTCTATTGTGATTAGCTGCTGTACGGTTTCGATAGGAATAATAATCATTTCTCTCATTATTATCGTTATAAAAGGGTAGTGGTGATATGGATCTAGATTTTGACTGTCTTCTTTTATTATCATATCTGTTACGATAGTTTTTAAGTGATCTGCTATAGCTGTGGTGTAGCTGACCCTGGTTTATATTATTACGTTCAATTTGTATCTTTTCATCGGAATTTTGTATGAGCTTATGCAGAGCTTCAATGTAATTGTTTCTTTCAATTTTATGCCCTCGCGCGTTAGAAAATCCTATTAAAGATGTAATTTAAAAATAAAAACTTTTAAAATTAACATTTCTACAACTTACTATCCATGGCCTCATTTGGTTCAATAGTCATTTGTGAGATCATATAGTTACATATTAAATAACCAGTACGATTTACCCCATGAGTACAGTGAACACCAATTAATTTATCTGGAAAGCGAGAAGTTTATTGATTATTTAGAATTGCAATTGTTTAGCCTAATAGGTGTATACTTACCATTATCACTATTATTTTCCATAAAGTCTTTAACGATCTTATTAAATCTATATAAATAAAATATTAAAGAATGTTGAAATTAAAATTTGGAAAAACTTACCTCTTTACTATGTGATTAGGTGGAGTATCATGTCCTGGTGTCATTAACTTTTTATGTTCAACACCTTCTTTTTCAAAAAACTATAACGAAAAAAGAAATTTATTTATATGATGAAATCTATAGATTTTCTATATTTTAGGTCTATATTATGGTCTAAGCTTTTGTCTAGTCTATAATATAGTTTATAGTTTAGTCTATTGTCTATGCTATTTTCTAGCCTATACTCTAGTCCATAGTCTAGTATAATTCGTGGTCTACAAACAAAACTTACCTTAGGATCATAATAACGATTGGTATTTGTTAAATCTATAATAAGACCCAAGTTAGGAACCATTTTTAAGAGTATATTGCCATCTAGGCGAATGTCACTATTGACATTTTTTGAAATATGCTGAAAAGAAAGGAATAAATGTTACAAAAGAGAGACATAACAGAAACATGGAAACATAAAATTTGTCTAAAAGTAAATACTTAGTTACTACCCTCCCCAGCAGTTCGACGGGACAGTCCCGAACTGTGGTGGCCCCTAGCCACCTGACTACCCAGGTGACCGACCATTTTAACATGGGCTTGTCCTACGAGGAAGTCAATCGTCACTCTACACCTTACAAAAAGACAGCAAAGAGACGAGTACAAAAAAATACGAATTACGATCATCCAGTTGGTTGACTATTTGTGGAAATTACTGTCTTTTTCGTATGCATTGACTCTTTGTCGAACTGTTGGGGAATATATATTCCCCAGCAGTTCGATGGTACAGTCCCGAACTGACCACTTAACCTACCACTTGTGGTGGCCCCTAGCCACCTGACTACCCAGGTGACCGACCATTTTAACATGGGCTTGTCCTACGAGGAAGTCAATCGTCACTCTACACCTTACAAAAAGACAATAAAGAGACGATTGCCTCCACTCTCGCTTACAATGAGGACACTGAAGTGACGATTGTCTTTAGGAAGTACAAAAAAGAAAACTTTTAACAGTATAAACTCTAGGTTACTTGAGGACAGTAAAAAGACGACTGTCTCCGCTTCCGCTTACAAAGAGGACACTAAAGTGACGACTGTCTTCATTCTAGATTACAAAGGGTACATTCGTGACGAATGACCCAAAACATACGAGTTACGATCATCGAGGTGGTTGACTATTTGTGGAAATTACTGTCTTTTTCGTATACTTTGACTCTTTGTAGAACTACTGGGGAATATATATTCCCCCGCAGTTCGATGGAACAGTCCCGAACTGACCACTTAACCTACCACTTGTGGTGGCCCCTAGCCACCTGACTACCTAGGTGACCGACCATTTTAACATGGGCTTGTCCTACAAGGAAGTCAATCGTCACTCTACACCTTACAAAAAGACAGTAAAGAGGTGATTGCATCCGCTCTCGCTTACAAAGGGGACACTAAAGTGACGACTGTGTTCGCTTCCGCTTACAAAGAGGACACTAAAGTAACGACTGTCTTCATTCTCGATTACAAAGGGTACATTCATGAAGAATGACCCAAAACATACGAATTACGATCATCCAGGTGGTTAACTATTAGTGGACAATCCCATGTTAAAATGGTTGGTCACCTGGGTAGTCAGGTGGCTAGGGGCCGCAACAAGAGGTAGGTTAAATGGTCAGTTCGGGACTGTCCCGTCGAACTGCTGGGATACGCATCATTACAATACTTTCTCATACATATGTGAAAAACTCCATGCAATACATACACACTCTGCTAATTGACATCTTCCTTCAATTTATGCCACATTGACAAATTACAAACCTTGTCCTATTTCTTATATTAAGCTAAACACAATTCCATATACTTACTTACCTCTTTAAGTGGCACCTTAAATGCAATAAATCTTGTACCTTCTATCTTCTCACCAACGGGTTTATAGTCCTTCCACCTTAAACGTAGTCCGGATGTTAATGAAACTCTTTTTCATACGTTTATAAATAAACTCACCTGTCCGGTATTGATGGTGCCATAGTTTAGTATAAAATTATTTAGTTATTATTAAAAAATAACAATAAAATATTAATATTTATGTAAAATTTCTAAAAAGAAAATGAATCTGTCTCAAAATATAAATAGTTCCAAATGTCAAAATAACAACAAGCCATGTGCTAGAGATGACAGAATGTTATCGTTTTGGTGGTTATCAAAGAGAAAAACGAACACTGAAAGAAAAAGTTGCAAAACAAAATGTGACAAATAAATTATGAGAGAAAAAATTAATGAAAATATTTATTTTTTTTAATTTTTAAATATAATTTATTTAAAATAATAAAAAAATAAATAATTTTTGAGAAAAAAGTATTTGAGAAGAAACATTCTATAGAAAACTGTATTGAAAATACTTTTTGTACCCTTCACCTTCGTAAGAATGATATATATAAGTTTGTCATTCCGTTTGTAATTTCTATAATATAATTTTCCGACTCTATAAAGTATATATATTCTGGATCCTTATAGATAGCGGAGTAGATTAAGCCATGTCCGTCTGTCTGTCTGTTGAAATCAGTTTTTAGAGGTCCCCAGATATCGGCGAGATCCTAATCTTCAATAATTGAGTCAGACATGCTTTCGAGAAGATCGCTATTTAAAATCAGCAAAGTTAGTCTATAAATAACGGAGATATGAGCAAAAATCCGAGACAACCTCTGAAAATTTCATCAAAAAAGCCACATTTTTTCATGCTTTGTTAAAAAAGCAACAACAACACTGTGAATTGGATAAAGATGTACATGTGCGTGTGGAGATGTATTTGGTTTTATTCAGCTGTGTATTTTTCTTGTATGTTTGAATGCTGTTCTGTTCTCACCAAGGTGAAGGGAATAACAAGAACAAGGAGATAAAGCAGTAATATGTTGGTAATACAGCTCATATTTGTTTGAGGGTGGTAATACAGTTTGACGGTTGTATTGTACAGTACAACGGTTTATATTTCTTTCTGCTACAGTTTATATTTGTTTGTGTGTATGTTAGAGTCCTAATTCAGATCTGAGTTCGGAAACAACTCTCGCGTTATCTCTACTATTTCTTAAGGACAATAAGGCTTGTGTTTGTTGACAGAATTGCGTCTCACTCTCACCAATTAAGTGTATTATTCCGTATAACTATTTCCAAGCTATTCGTTGTTTGCATTAATTACCTGCTTTCGTTTTACTTACCACGTTTGAGGTTATGTTTGTTTAAATTGGTGGAGACCTAATAATACTTCCTATATAAAGGCATAGGTCAATTGGAGAGCTTTCTCTGAACCAACATGTTCGATTTGAGTGTTTAATACTCCACCAATAAACTACAGAGTTACGAAGAAGACGGCTTTAAGAAGAAACTTTTCTATTGGTGTTCTGAGAAGAAACTTTTTATTAGAAATCGGATTGAGAAGAACTTTTTTTAAGAACCCATGTTAAAAAGAAACGTAAGCGTAAGAAATGATGGTGATAAGTGCGTTTTTATAGGAAACTCTTTGAGAAGAACATTTTCTTAGAGAAATTTATTAAGAATAAAATTTTATACAGAAATCTGTTTAAAGAAATTATATAGAAACTTTTTTTAGCAGACACTTTTTTAACAAAGAACTTGAACTTTTCTATTGAATATTGCCCTGAGAACAAACTTTTCTTTGGAATTTTATCCGGAGAATGAAAGTTTATACTGAAAACCTTTTCGCATGAAACTTTTCTATAGAAAACTACTTTGAGAAGACATTTATATAGAAAATGGAAAACTGTATACGGAAAAAAAAGAACACGCAATTTTCTATAGAAAAATTGTTTTTTTTAATGGAAAAAATACTGTTCTTAGAAAACTGCCTTAATAGAAACTTTTCTAAATAAGCAATTGCTTTGAAAACAGAGAAAAATTCTTGAAAAGAAACTTTTTTGTAATGAAAACTTTCTTGAAAACAAACACAAAACTTATACTTATAAAATCTTCCACAAAAAAATAATTCGGAACAATAATTTAGTTTTTTTTAATGCAGTTTTTATTTCATTTCTTTTCAAATTTGTGTTTTTTATTATTTTCATTTTCTTGTGTGTGTTTTGTTTTATTTTTTCAATAAGATACTTGTTGTTTGTTATTTCTTCTTGTTGTTTTTGCTTTTTTTAATTTAATTGTATTTTAATTATTTGCTATTAATTCATCATTGAGATACTCTGTTCGCTAAGAAAGAAGAAAATTTTGGTTTTGTTTTTTTTCACACAATCCGATACAATAATCATAATTTTCAAAAGAAATTTTGCTGTGTACAATGTTGGTTGAACTTAGGAAGAGAGTATTTCAGTTAGAGAATTTTACAAATTATTTATTGGGTTTTTGTTTTTATATCCAAGTAGTTTTAGTTTTTGTTTAGTAAAATAATCTCAAACATGACGTCGACTACTGTTTTGTAAATGTTGATGGAGATTTTTATTAAATATACATCAGGCATCTCCGGAGCCACCGACAGCGACAACATTTCCCCCATTATTGTTGGGACCACCAGATTTGGGTGTATAGACGGTGGCATTAGGATCTAAATTGGAACCGTTTGGATTGCCAACACCGTTAGAAACTTGAGGACATGTTACTAACACCGAGGTGGCCACCGAAACGGGTACAACTCCAGCACATTGCTGTTGTTGCTGCTGTTGTTGTTGATGTTGTTGATGCTGTTGTTGCTGCTGTTGTTGTTGATGTTGCTGCTGCTGTTGAGAATGTGTGGTAACAACATATTCCCCGGACAAAGTTTGCTGCACATAATCAGATGTTGAGGCTGAAACAATCACACGTCCTGTTAGTTGTTGTTGGGCTTGAGCTGCACTAAGGCTGGTTAGCATAGGAGAAGCTGGACCGGGACCCGTTTGTAGCGGTGGTGTATCATTCATGCGTAACATAGAACTGGCACCGGTTGAGCTACAAGCGGGCAAACATAAAGTATCAGTGGGCATGACCGCTAACAGTTGGGCAATTTTTGCCTTAAGATCATGCACCTCATCTTCCTTGGAGCGACGTAGGCCTTTTAAAAGTATAATACAAATTTCATAATAATAAAAATTTCATAAAATTTTTTTATAATTACTTTCTGATATTTCCAATTGTCGTTTGGCATCCCCCAGAGCTGAGAATAAGTCCAGCTTAACTCTCGTCTCTGCCGAGAGATTTTTCTCCAAAGTGCAATTCTTGTCTTGCATAGCGGCCAAAGCGTTCATTAAAACATCAGTGCCCGGTTGTATGGAATCACGATTACGTATCTCCTGCTCAAACATACGCAACTGAAACGAATCAAATAAAAGTTAATAGAAATTTATTGATTTTATTATATAAGTAAAAAACACACTACAGACCTCTTGTTCCCATTTCCGTCCATGTTGTTCGGCCATTTGTTTAGCTTCTTCAGCCATTTTTAAATCACGTCTTAGCTGTTTAATTTCCTCCTCCATCTGTTGTTTCCTCTGTTTACACTGCGAACTGCATTCGGGTCGCGCTGCCTTCTCTTCAGCCAATTTACGTGCCTTCTTCTCGTTATTGAGTTGAGCATCTAATGACTGTTTCTGCCGCCTCTCCTCGGCTAAACGCCTTTCGACCGTCTGCAATTGCATCATGTCATTGTGCCGGGCATTGGTCAATTCGTGTAAACGTTTCTCCAGTTCATCACATTCTTTCTGTTTGGCCTGCAAACAGGATTTTGTCGTCATATTTGTGTCCAATTTTTGTCTCAACTCGTTTTCGATCTGTTTCATGTGACTGATTTCCGAACGATATTTCTTTACATCAGCCTCTAATTTAAGACAGGATTCACAGATCTTTGAGACAACCTTAGAAGCTAAATGAGATATGGTAGATGTGGCCGAATTACCGGATACACCCGAAGATGAAGAAGACGAAGTACTCGACGAGGAAGAGGAAACCGATGAAGCATCGGAATTGTGATGATGATTATTATGAGTATCCTTAGTTGTGTTGTTATGATTCTCTTTGTTAGAAGAGTCTTTTGTATGAGAATGATGATTATTATTATTATTGTTGTTGCTGCTATTACTGCTGTTGTTATTATTATTGTTGTGATGGTGATTGTCTTTGGAAGCATTATCCTTCTTAGAACGATTACGGCGTCCTAAATAAATGAATTTCGATAAAAACAATATCTTAAAAAAAGAGCATTAGTTATCCTACCTTTGGTTTTCTCCACCGGTTCCACTGTTACAACATCTTCCGTATCCAAATGTGAATTTACATTGCCATTAACATTATATGCTGACGACGCTGTGGAAGTATTCGACTTTTTATTCGATTTTTGTTGGGATTCTTGAAAAGAGCAAAAAAATGTTTTAAATTTTGAAATATATTTAATCTAAAACTGAAATGAACTAAAACTAAACTAGATTAGAACTAGAATTGAACTAGAATTGAACTAGAACTGAACTAGAACTGAACTAGAACTGAACTAGAACTGAACTAGAACTGAACTAGAACTGAACTAGAACTGAACTAGAACTGAACTAGAACTAAACTAGAACTAAACTAGAACTAAACTAGAACTAAACTAGAACTAAACTAGAACTAAACTAGAACTAAACTAGAACTAAACTAGAACTAAACTAGAACTAAACTAGAACTGAACTAGAACTGAAATAAAACTGACCTAAAACTGAACTAGGAACTCAACTAGATCTAAGTTGCATTCCTATAATTTTGCAATTCCTTCACTCACCATGTTTATCTTTTGGTTGCTGCTGATGATAATTATTATCCCATTCAGATGATTTCTCCTTATTATTGTTATTGTTGTGATTTTGTTGCTGCTGCTGATGATGTGTATTGCTTTCATTGCCCTGATTCAATTGATGATAGTTGTTTTTGTTATTGGTTTTTGTGTGACTTTCATTATCACCAGCAGCTAGATTATTATGATTTGACGATGAACTACCTTTGTGTTTATTTTCTTTATCCATACTACGTCGATGGTTTTTACCGCCTCCACTGCTGCCACCGCCTATATGACCATTTGATGAGACTGTGAAAAGTTAGAGGAAATAGATATTTATATATTATGTTTTGATTTTTATGGAAAACAAAGAAAACTGATAATATAAACAAACTAAATTATCCAAAAAATTAAATGCATGCTTTTAATATTATTATGTATATAAGCTGTAAAATATTTACATTGAAATGACAAAAATTATAAGCAGGAATTAAATTGATTTTATAATATGTTTCTCAAATATATATCCTTTTAGCAAATAACACTATATAAATTTGATATTTACATGAATATAAAAACATAATTATTATGAAATAAAATATAAATAATAAAGCAAATTTTTGATTTTTTAAATAAAAGCATATAATACATATAAAATTACCACCACTACCGCCACCAATTTGTACATAGCTTTTATCATCATTAGGCGATGACGTTGATGATGCTGTTGTTAGCGTAGTAGATAAATATGAAGCTGACGTAGAAGATGTATTGTTATTATTATTATTGTTATTATTAGAAGTAGAGGAGAAAGTAGTATTAGAGGAGGAGGAATTTGAGTTGTTGGCAACACCCGTTAGAGTAGCAGATGATGCCATTGAAGCGGTACCATTTGTTGTTGTTGTAAAACTGTTACCATTGTGATTATTACTGTGAAGATGCTGCTCCTGTTGTTGATGGTGATTATGCTGATGATGATGATGTTGTTGTTGCAGCTGCTGTTGTTGATTTTGTGTTAAGGCCACAGAACCATTTGCTGTAGCTATAGAATTTGATATTTGTGTATGAGCTGCAGTTAAAGAAGCTCCTGTTGCTAACGTTGTATTTCCATTATGATGATTATGTTGATTTTGTGCAGCACTACCATGACCTGCTACTACAGCAGCAACGGCATTTGTAGTATTGGAAGCATTGGTGGCCACCACAGTCTGAGTGTCTTCAGACGGTGCGGGTTCTTCTTGTGGCAGTGCTTGTTGCAATAGTTGCATATAAAATTCATTTTCTTTTGAGACCTCCCGTTGTTTACGTTGTCGCATACGATAGCCAACATAGCTTTTGAAGCCAAAACCTAATGTTACCACTGGGTAGCCAATGCTAAAATTATATAAACAGATATCCAAGGATAATGTAGGAAAATAAGAAAATGTAAATGAACATTTAGTAATTTTCTTGAAAAATACTTTTGAATTTAATTGAGAAGCAAAATATCTAATTCACTTTAAGTTCTTTAGTTCTAGTTCAGTTCTAGTTTAGTTTTAGTTCAGTTATAGTTCAGTTCTAGTTCAGTTCTAGTTCAGTTCTAGTTCAGTTCTAGTTCAGTTCTAGTTCAGTTCTAGTTCAGTTCTAGTTCAGTTCTAGTTCAGTTCTAGTTCAGTTCTAGTTCAGTTCTAGTTCAGTTCTAGTTCAGTTCTAGTACAGTTCTAGTTCAGTTCTAGTTCAGTTCTAGTTCAGTTCTAGTTCAGTTCTAGTACAGTTCTAGTTCAGTTCTAGTTCAGTCGCTGTTCCGTTATAGTTCAGTTCCATGATCTTTATAACAACTTTTATTTATATACTCACCAATGTGCTGCAAACGGCCTACATAAATCTAAATGTGGCATATGTCTGCTATCCTTCCATCTTATACCAGCCTCTAAATATACAAATAACATCCACAATATTATGGTGGGCAAGCAAATGCCTTTATCTATCAAATGGTTAAAAGAAAATATAATTTTAAAATAAATTCAAAGATAAATATAAATTTCATTTACCTGTATGCCAAACATATTGTACCCAAACATATGTGCTGGCGGCAAATAATAACCAATTAACTGGTATAAAGAATAAACAAACCAAATCGGATGTTATAGCAATACAAACAAACAATACCGAAAATGCCTGTAAATAAAGTAAATCAAAGAGAAATAAATAAATTGCACATACATACATAAAAAAACATAAAAGTTACAACATACCAATCCTTTATATTTAAATGAATCATGTACGGAGCGCAGTAGTAACCAAAAGGGCCATAAAAATTCAAAACGGAACATAAACATAAAATCTGCAGTTATCACAATTGCCCATAGTACTAAAAATTTCATATACAATACGGTTGTGCTGTAAATAGATGAAAAAGGAATCATATTATATATTGTAATGGTGTTTGCTTTTAGTTTGTCACTGTTTGTCGCGCATCAATCTTTTAGTTGGTTACTAATTTGTTTACTTGAGGTAAATATTTAATGGTTATTTAAACGTCTGTAAGGCCACCGCTATAAGTTAGTTAATAATAGTCTTTTGTTTAATAAATATATACAAACAAAAACAAAAAAGTATAAAGTCAATACATTAAAGTGTTTTAATAATGCACGTTTTGTATTGACTAAGTATCAAATTTAGTGGGTTTTAATGTGGTAATAAATAAGATTTATTAACAATTAAAAATAGATTTAAATATTTTTATGGATAAAATAAATGTTTTTTTATAAAGATATTGAAACAAGTCCAGACTATATGAAGAGACCATTGACTAGACAATTGTCTAAACCAGAGACACAATTACAATATGATAAACATTATGGAATAGCCTATAAACAAAATTTAAGAGTAGACATCCAATTTATCTAGAATTTGCCGCTGCATATATATGTATGTATTCTATAAAAATTATATTTTGTTGTTCCTTTTAAAAACTTTCTTTTAGCAAATTGTTTAAAAAGTTAATTCAATTAAATATTTTATATAGCAGCATTTTAAAGATAAACTAAACTTTGCTCGTGTCATCAATCATAAAATTGTCTTAAAATTTAAGATTAAGTAACAAAGTACAAAGGGGAACAGAAATTCTTTACTATTATATAACCGGAGAGATAATCGAGTAATAATTGTTTCTTAAATAGGTTATAAATATAATACTAATTATTCTAATGATATTTGCTACATATTTTCTTTTTGTTGCTCAAACATTGATAAGGTGTGAATAAGTAGTAAACGATTTGAATAAATAAAAGCGAAATTTATTTTTAAAACATATATAAATATTTAAATTTTCTATAATCTGTTAAGTTCTTTACATAGTCTATAATCTAGCCAATAGCCTCTTCTATATCTTAGTCTATAATCAAGCCTTAGTTAAGAATATTGTCCAGTAAACCAGTCTAGTCTATTGTTTAGTCTAGTCTATAGTCTAGTCTACAGTCTAGTCTACAGTCTAGTCTATAGTTTAGTCTATAGTCTAGTCTATAGTCTAGTCTATAGTCTAGTCTATAGTCTAGTCTATAGTCTAGTCTATAGTCTAGTCTATAGTCTAGTCTATAGTCTAGTCTATAGTCTAGTCTATAGTCTAGTCTATAGTCTAGTCTATAGTCTAGTCTAGTCTATAGTCTAGTCTAGTCTGTAGTCTAGTCTATAGTGTAGTCTAGTCTAGTCTAGTCTATAGTCTAGTCTATAGTCTAATCTAGTCTATAGTCTAGTCTAGTCTATAGTCTAGTATAGTCTATATTATAGTCTAGTCTAGTCTAGTCTAGCCTAGTCTATAGTCTAGTCTATAGTATAGTCTATAGTCTAGTCTATAGTCTAGTCTATAGTCTAGTCTATAGTCTAGTCTATAGTCTAGTCTATAGTCTAGTCTATAGTCTAGTCTATAGTCTAGTCTATAGTCTAGTCTATAGTCTAGTCTATAGTTTAGTCTATAGTCTAGTCTATAGTCTAGTCTATAGTCTAGTCTATAGTCTAGTCTATAGTCTAGTCTATAGTGTAGTCTATAGTGTAGTCTATAATCTAGTCTATAGTCTAGTCTATAGTGTAGTCTATAGTGTAGTCTATAATCTAGTCTATAGTCTAGTCTATAGTCTAGTCTATAGTCTAGTCTATAGTCTAGTCTATAGTCTAGTCTATAGTCTAGTCTATAGTCTAGTCTATAGTCTAGTCTATAGTCTAGTCTATAGTCTAGTCTAGTCTATAGTCTAGTCTATAGTCTAGTCTATAGTCTAGTCTATAGTCTAGTCTATAGTCTAGTCTATAGTCTAGTCTATAGTCTAGTCTATAGTCTAGTCTATAGTCTAGTCTATAGTCTAGTCTATAGTCTAGTCTATAGTCTAGTCTATAGTCTAGTCTATAGTCTAGTATATAGTCTAGTCTATTGTCTAGTCTATTGTCTAGTCTATAGTCTAGTCTATAGTCTGGACTATAGTGTAGTCTAGTCTATAGTCTAGTTTATAGTCTGATCTATAAACTAGTCTATAGTCTAGCCTATAGTCTAGTCTATAGTCTAGCCTATAGTCTAGTCTATAGTCTAGTCTATAGTCTACTCTATAGTCTCGTCTATAGTCTAGTCTATAGTCTAGTCTATAAACTAGTCTATAATCTTGTCTATAATCTAGTCTATAATCTAGTCTATAGTCTGGACTATAGTGTAGTCTAGTCTATAGTCTAGTCTAAATAGTCAAGTCTAAAGTGTAGTCCAGTCTGATCAGTTCTATATTCTAATCTATAATTTTGTTTATAGTCTAGTCCAAAGTTTGGGTTATGGTCTAGTCTATAGTCCAATATACAGTTTTAAACTTACCTGCCATACATGCTTTCCGTTATTTTGTTACGTTTTATAGGTCTCCGTAGTTTGCCGCAATCGGCATTACGACGCTTCATTTTGAAATTTGTAATTTTTTCAATTTATAAAATTAACCGTTTTGAAAAAAAATAAAATATTTCAGTTTTTTTCTCTGTGTTTCTTTGATTTCTTGTTGATTTTCTTTGTCGTTCAAACAAAACAAAACTTTCAATTTATCGTATTCTCTAGTGTTTATTTTCTAATTTCCAATATAGAAACGTATTTTTGTAGTTAATTTTAATTCATTTAACGTATTATAGCTTATTTTTTTTTTTGGGTCTTCAATTTTCTGCTGTAAAAGAAGAATAAAATTTTAGTAGCAGAGAGATACTAATGTCGAGCGCGCTGTACAAGACAGTGTGACGACAAACGTGTAGGGGGTAATAATTATTTAACAATCAAACAAATTAGTAGATGATGCACTAATGAGAGCACGCGAAAATGAAATTCTTCCAACATACAACAACTACAACACCTTATTCTTATAATTGTTAGTTAATTTTGTTGTTGTTGTTGATGTTGTTAGTATTATTGCTGTTGTTATAGTTTTAAATTTCAAGTGTATATTAAGTATTATCGTTTTATTTTCTGCTCTGTTTATAGACTTGGCTATTTTTATATTATAGAACTAATATAGTTGTTGTTGTTATTGTTCTTTTATGCTGATTTTGATTTTGATGGTTTATGTAGATTTACCACTTTTGTCAAAGGAATTCTTTTGTTGTTGTTTTTTTTTTTGAATTATTATTATGTTGACAGGTTTTTGTTTAAATACATACTTTCTGTTGCTGTTTTTTTTATTTCAAAACATATTTAGCATGTTGTTGTTGTTGCTTTTATTATTGGTTAAAATTATATCAGCATTAATAGTTAATAGCCTTTTTTACATTCACATATACATAGCTCTTCCAAAACAAAAACAAACAAATAATTGTATTGTTGTTGTTTAGTATATTTAACGTATTTCTAAAGCTTTTTTTGTATTTTAATGTTTACATTAGTAAAATACTCTTTAATTTTTCTTATATTTCTTCTCCTTCTTATTGTTGCCCTCTTTTAGTTAAGGTTGTTGTTTTTATTTGCTGTTTGTTTATGTTTGCTTTATTTTCTTCTCTCAGTTGTTGTTTATTTGCAAACTGAATAAATATTCCTTGTTGTTATTGTTGTTTTAGATCTATCTGTAATTAGAAAGAATGCAAATATATATTTAAATAAAAAAATACATACATACATATAAAATTTAAATGTTATTCATTTCTTTTACAAAAAACAAGTAATATTTCTATATTTGGCTGTGCCGAATCTTATATACCCTTCACCAAGTATGTTTTAAATAACAGTTTTTTGTTTATTTTGTATCTCTGCACACATGCCACACATAACATACACAAAAACGGTAGCAGAAAGAAATATTAACCGTTGTACTGTAATACTACCAAACTGTAGGGTTCTATAGTTGAAACGAAAAGTCGACTTTTCGACTTTTTGCATTTTATGAAAAGTCGATTTTTCGACTTTTTTCATTTAATTAAAAGTCGATTTTTCGATTTTTAATATTTTATAAATAGTCGACTTTTCGACTTTTTCCGACTTTTTTCGACTATTTCCGACTATTTTTGACTTTTTTCCGACTTTCCGACTTTTCGACTTTTTTCGACTTTTTTCGACTTTTCGACTTTTTCCGACTTTTTTCGACTTTTTTCGACTATTTTTGACTTTTTTCCGACTTTTCGACTTTTTCCGACTTTTTTCGACTTTTTGACTATTTTCGACTTTTTCCGACTTTTCCGATTTTTCGACTATTTTCGACTTTTTCCGACTTTTCGACTTTTTCCGACTTTCCGACTTTTTTCGACTCTTTCCGACTTTTCGACTTTTTTCATAGACGATAGTCGAGTTATCGACTTTTTTGGAACAAAATAATCGACTTCGACTTTTTTCGACAAAAGTATTACCAACATTTTACTGCTTTATCTCCTTGTTCTTGTTATACCCACTTACCTTCGTGAGAACAGAACAGCATGCAAACACACAAAAAAAATGCACAGCTGAATAAAACCAAATACAGCTCCACACGCATCTTTATCCAATTCACAGTGTTGTTGTTGCTTTTTTAACAAAGCATGAAAAAAATTTGGCTTTTTTGATGAAATTTTCAGAGGTTATCTCGGATTTTTGCTCATATCTCCGTTATTTATAAACCGATTTTGCTGATTTTAAATAGCGATCTTCTCGAAAGCAGGTCTAACTGAATTATTGAAGATTCGGATCTCGCCGATATCTGGGGACCTCTAAAAACTGATTTCAATAGACAGACAGACAGACGGACATGGCTAAATCGACTCCGCTATCTATAAGGATCCAGAATATATATACTTTATAGGGTCGGAAAATTATATTATAGAAATTACAAACGGAATGACAAACTTATATATACTATTCTCACGAAGGTGAAGGGTATAATTAAACAAAACATTTCTATTTAAACATTTCCAAGAGTTGGTGATGAGAAAGGTGAAAAAAGAATAACAACAGAATGCAAACAAATTACATAAATTTTACTTTCAAATGTCAATGTTTTTGTTTTGCATTTTATACGTTTGGTATTAATTCTTTAAGCTATTTTTAAATATTTATTTCTTTATAGAATATTTTTTTGCACTTTTAAGCATTAAATAGAAAAGTTGAATCATTAAATAAATTAATCAATATTATTTAGTTATATGTATTAAATGTTTACAACTATTAATTCTAAAGTTTAAATAAGATAAAATTGTGTTTGTTTTTGTTTTTAAACAATTTGGTCATTTTTTTATGATGATATTAAGCTAAAAATAGAAGTTAACAAAATGTTAAATTTATAAACTTTAAACAGCTGTTTAAAAACAGTTTTGTAATTTATAGGGATTGTGCAAAATTGTTTATTTATTTGACTTGTCTATGATATCAGTGTAAAGTTTTCATTCTAAAGAAATGTAAATTTCAATCTTGTTCTATAGTTTTCCATAGTTTAGCTAACTTTTCTGATCAAATCTTGATCTTTATATAAGACAGGTGTCAGTATATAGACCATTTAATGTTGCCTATATAGGTATAGTATAGTCACTAGATATGTTTATGGTATTATCTATTGATTAACCTCAAATCTTGTCTACAGATAAGTCTATATTAATTTTAATAGATTAGTCTATAATCTTGCCAAAAAATTAATATAAAGTCTTGTCTAAATTAATATGCCTGTCATGAGATAAGTCTATAGTGCAGTCTATAGATGAGGCTCTAGTATTGCATAGAGCTTAGTCTTGTCTATGGAGCGTTTAATAATTTTGTCTATAGTTCACTCTGCAGTGAAGCATAAATACCATTCTGTAGCTCTGTCTATATCTTGTACATATATCAGTGAGCAGTACATATTCTAGTCTACAGTTAATTCAATTCTAGTTCTAGTTCAGTTTTAGTTCAGTTCTAGTTCAGTTCTAGGTCAGTTCTAGTTCAGTTCTAGTTCAGTTCTAGTTCAGTTCTAGTTCAGTTCTAGTTCAGTTCTAGTTCAGTTCTAGTTCAGTTCTAGTTCAGTTCTAGTTCAATTCTAGTTCAGTTCTAGTTCTGTTCTAGTTCAGTTTTAGCTCAGTTCTATTTCATTTCTAGTTCAGTTCTAGTTCAGTTCTAGTTCAGTTCTAATTCAGTTCTAGTTCAGTTCTAGTTCAGTTCTAGTTAAGTTCTAGTTAAGTTCTAGTTCAGTTCTAGTTCAGTTCTAGTTCAGTTCTAGTTCAGTTCTAGTTCTAGTTCAGTTCTAGTTCAGTTCTAGTTCAGTTCTAGTTCAGTTCTAGTTCCGTTCTAATCCAGTTCTAGTTCGGTTCTAGTCCAGTTCTAGTTCAGTTCTGGTTCAGTTCTGGTTCAGTTCTGGTTCAGTTTTAGTTCAGTTCTAGTTGAGTTCTAGTTCAGGTCTAGTTCAGTTCTAGTTCAGTTCTAGTTCAGTTCTAGTTCAGTTCTAGTTCAGTTCTAGTTCAGTTCTATTTCAGTTCAGTTCTAGTTCAGTTCTAGTTCAGTTCTAGTTCAGTTCTAGTTCAGTTTTAGTTCAGTTCTAGTTCAGTTCTAGTTCAGATCTAGTTCAGTTCTAGTTCAGTTCTAGTTCAGTTCTAGTTCAGTTCTAGTTCAGTTCTAGATCAGTTCTAGTTCAGTTCTAGTTCAGTTCTAGTTCAGTTCTAGTTCAGTTCTAGTTCAGTTCTAGTTCAGTTCTAGTTCTGTTCTAGTTCATTTCTAGTTCAGTTCTAGTTCAGATCTAGTTCAGTTCTAGTTCAGTTCTAGTTCAGTTCTAGTTCAGTTCTAGTTCAGTTCTAGTTCAGTTCTAGTTCAGTTCTAGTTCAGTTCTAGTTCAGTTCTAGTTCAGTTCTAGTTCAGTTCTAGTTCAGTTCTAGTTCAGTTCTAGTTCAGTTCTAGTTCAGTTCTAGTTCAGTTCTAGTTCAGTTCTAGTTCAGTTCTAGTTCAGTTCTAATTCAGTTCTAGTTCAGTTCTAGTTCAGTTCTAGTTCAGTTCTAGTTCAGTTCTAGTTCAGTTCTAGTTCAGTTCTAGTTCAGTTTTAGTTCAGTTCTAGTTCAGTTCTAGTTCAGTTCTAGTTCAGTTCTAGTTCAGTTCTAGTTCAATTCTAGTTCAGTTCTAGTTCTGTTCTAGTTCAGTTTTAGTTCAATTCTAGTTCAGTTCTAGTTCTGTTCTAGTTCAGTTTTAGCTCAGTTCTATTTCAATTCTAGTTCAGTTCTAGTTCAGTTCTAATTCAGTTCTAGTTCAGTTCTAGTTCAGTTCTAGTTCAGGTCTAGTTCAGTTCTAGTTCAGTTCTAGTTCAGTTGTAGTTCGGTTCTAGTCCAGTTCTAGTTCAGTTCTGGTTCAGTTCTGGTTCAGTTCTAGTTCAGTTCTAGTTCAGTTCTAGTTCAGTTCCAGTTCAGTTCTAGTTCAGTTCTAGTTCAGTTCTACTTCAGTTCTAGTTCAGTTCTAGTTCAGTTTTAGTTCAGTTCTAGTTCAGTTCTAGTTGAGTTCTAGTTGATTTCTAGTTGAGTTCTAGTTGAGTTCTAGTTCAGTTCTAGTTCAGTTCTAGTTCAGTTCTAGTTCAGTTCTAGTTCAGTTATAGTTATAGGTCAATAATTAATTTTTTTCAAAAATTCGATTTTCTACCAAAAATTTAGATTTTTTATCAAAAATTAAATATTTCAAAAAAATAATGATTTTTCAACAAAAATTTTAATTATCCAAAAATTTTATTTTTCAATTAAAGTTTTCTCAAAAAAAAAAAGAATGGTTAATAGAATAAAATGGTTGATTTAGAAAAAAAATCTCTTCAACATTTGAAAGTCATTAAACTTTTCCATTAAATTTCAATTTAAATTTGTAAACAAGTAAATTTATTTCAAATTTTTAAGGCATTAAAACTGTAATTAGCTTGAATATAAAAAATACAATCATTATTGAGGGAATAAATTATAATTTTTTTTTTGTTTACTGTATCTAATTATGAAATTTTTTAAAATGTGTGTACGTTTTTTTGTTTATGAAAACTTTTAAACAAGTTATTGCTTTAAATATTGCATATTTTTTGTGATTTTTTTTTCTTAATAAAACAAAATTTTGTTTTTTATATAATATAAAAAAAAAAATAAAAAAAAAATAAAAAAATTAAAAAATAAATAAAAACAAATTTTCTGAACACATTTTATAAATGAACAATATATAATTATTTAGTTCGAACACGTTTTTATAAGAAGGTTCGATGTTTATTGAAGAGGTTTTATTATCTTCATTGCTACAGATGTTTTTTTAAAAACCTTTTATTTTTAGCATTGGATTATAAAAGCAAAAGGGGTTTGAGGAGGTGTGGGAGTGTATAATAAAATAGAAAAAGTTTAAATAAAAATTACAAAAAATATTCAACAACAATTGCCAAAAAGAAATCGAATTAAATACATAACAACACAATCTGGCTGTTTAGTTTAGTATAAAATGATTATAAAATTAAGAAAAACAAGATGTTGTGTTATAACACACAAAAAAGTGGTTTTACATGAACTAAATATATAAAAAAATATATATATTTTTTTCAAAATAAATTATAAACAAAAAATCAGAAAAACTAGTTGACAGTGAGAAAAATAAAACTCAAAAGTTAAATTGTTGCAAAAAACTAAATAAAGGAAAGTGTTTTTAAAAAAAAAAGATTTATTTTCTCAATTGTCTTTAAATTTTTCACAAATTAACACTATTTTCCTTTGGGGAACACAAAGTAATTTGACTTACAAATATTTACCATGATTTCCTTTTTTAATTTTACACTATTTTCCTTTATTTCTATTCTTGTTTTGTTTAACAGTTTGTCTTTTTATCTATTTTTTTTTTTTTGTTGCATTAAAGTTACAACTTCCTGTTTCCTTGTTTTACCAATTTGTATTTAAATTTATTTTGTCAAACTAATTATTCAAAGAGCAAAAACAGAACGTAAGTTGGAATATAACCGACCGTTCGACCCTCATCATTAATTTAAGCAGCAACGTTGTATACACCTCAATGGTTTGTTATAAATGCAAGAAAAAAAACTTACGTTTTAACAACAAAATGACTGCCTTCTGCCGCCTTTAAACTTTCTTTCACAATTTCGAAATAACCAGAGATACAAACACACAGATAGTTCTTGATATGAAAAAAAACTCAATATAGTTCTCTAGCCATAGAACATATTCAATAATATGTTCTCTAAGTGAAACATGTTGTTTCTGCTTCAATGCCCGAAGATACCTAAAGGAAATAGAGACATGTTGTATTGGGTTTGTGATTGCAAAGTATGTATGTATGTATGTATGTATGTATGTATGTATGTATGTATTATGTACAAGTAGTTGGCTGGCATACAGTAGCTATAAATGAAGGTAACCTTACAAACATCATCCTTCAATCCTGTATTATCATCAGCGCCATTTTCCTACTCAACGTCATCAACATCACAAACGTCCTTCTCATCTACATACTATTAAAAAAAAAAAAGAAATACTCGGTAGTCTTCGCATACAAATCTCTAGCAACGCTATGTTTGCGACTGGTGTTGTGTTGTATGTTAACAACCAATAAAAGTGACTATAACTGGATGTGATTTTAAGGGCAGACAAGATATTTTGTATTGAATTGTAGAAGACACAACAATATAATAATCATAAAAAAGATGAAAAACAAACGAGTATTTTAAGTGGTTGCGATAAATGGTAACTACCCTACATCTATGTTTATGACAGATTTATACTTGTCAAATAAAGATAATTCTTCCTTTTTGCTTTAAATATAAATTGTCAGGAAATTTAACCAAAAAGTTACAAAATTTTAATAAAGTTCAGGAAGTGAAATTCTAGTTTAGTTCTAGTTCAGTTCTAGTTTAGTTCAAGTTCAGTTCTAGCTCAGTTCTAGTTCAGTTCTAGTTTAGTTCTAGTTCAGTTCTAGTTCAGTTCTAGTTCAGTTCTAGTTCAGTTCTAGTTCAGTTCTAGTTCAGTTCTAGTTCAGTTCTAGTTCAGTTCTAGTTCAGTTCTAGTTCAGTTCTAGTTGAGTTCTAGTTCAGTTCTAGTTCAGTTCTAGTTCAGTTCTAGTTCAGTTCTAGTTCAGTTCTAGTTCAGTTCTAGTTCATTTCTAGTTCAGTTCTAGTTCAGTTCTAGTTCAGTTCTAGTTCAGTTCTAGTTCAGTTCTAGTTCAGTTCTAGTTCAGTTTTATGTCAGTTCTAGTTCAGATCTAGTTCAGATCTAGTTCAGTTCTAGTACAGTTGTAGTTCAGTTCTACTTCAGTTCTAGTTCAGTTCTAGTTCAGTTCTAGTTCAGTTCTAGTTCAGTTCTAGTTCAGTTCTAGTTCAGTTCTAGTTCAGTTCTAGTTCAGTTCTACTTCAGTTCTAGTTTAGTTCTAGTTCAGTTCTAGTTCAGTTCTAGTTCAGTTCTAGTTCAGTTCTAGTTCAGTTCTAGTTCAGTTCTAGTTCAGTTCTAGTTCAGTTCTAGTTCAGTTCTAGTTCAGTTCTAGTTCAGTTCTAGTTCAGTTCTAGTTCAGTTCTAGTTCAGTTCTAGTTCAGTTCTAGTTCAGTTCTAGTTCAGTTCTAGTTCAGTTCTAGTTCTAGTTCAGTTCTAGTTCAGTTCTAGTTCAGTTCTAGTTCAGTTCTAGTTCAGTTCTAGTTCAGTTCTAGTTCAGTTCTAGTTCAGTTCTAGTTCAGTTCTAGTTCAGTTCTAGTTCAGTTCTAGTTCAGTTCTAGTTCAGTTCTAGTTCAGTTCTAGTTCAGTTCTAGTTCAGTTCTAGTTCAGTTCTAGTTCAGTTCTAGTTCAGTTCTAGTTCAGTTCTAGTTCAGTTCTAGTTCAGTTCTAGTTCAGTTCTAGTTAAGTTCTAGTTCAGTTCTAGTTCAGTTCTAGTTCAGTTCTAGTTCAGTTCTAGTTAAGTTCTAGTTCAGTTCAAGTTCTTAATTTTCTATTTTAGTTTTTTTCAAATTTTCCAACAAATTTTATATACATTTCAATAGGTTATAGTTAACAATAATTATTATACAAAGGAGTAGCAGAGAAGGTTGAGTGTATTGACATTATTGCTTGGCTATGCATTATTAATTATTGCCACAGCAAATCTAATTAAAAAAGGAAATTAAAGACTGGAAAAAATAAATAACAACAAGAACGAAATAGAAAATATACATACATACATATATGTTTAAACATTATAAAAATGTATGTTAATGCAACTAAAAGGAAAAAAATCTATCTAGTGTTCAAATAATTTAATAAACCAGCTAAAAATAGTTAACAATTTTTATCATAACATTAGAAAATTCTGTATTAAAGAATAATTTACCAGAGAGAAAGAGGCAAAGAGAGAAATGGAAAATTAAATATAAAGCAACAGGAAAATCATTAAATGATACAAAAATAGAAAAAATATAAATAATTAAAATAAATTGGAGGAAAATAACGTAAAATATATTTATTTAAAGTAAAATGAATGTTATGAAAATTATATAGCAAAACGGAAACGGAAATGTTTCAGTCATATTGTTTATAAGATGAGAGTAGGTAGGTAAGTATGTACATCCATACATACATATTTTGTTAGCATAACTTTGTGGCTCATAAATAACAATAACAACTAAAGAGAAGACGTAGAAGCTGTGTAACAAAAGCAAATTGTAAAAATATATAAAAATGTTTATCCACAAAAATATATAAATTTATATGTGTGTTTGTATTGTTTTTGGGGGTTGAATAGAAAACAGGTTTTTATATACAAATTTTGTTTTACTTTACTTATGCTCCACTAGAGGTGAGATCCTGACATTTGTTTTACTCTTTTTGTGTGCATGATAAAACATGTTGTCTATGCTAATGAATCACAGTGGAGACAACAAGTGGAGGGTATTGAGAGGGTAGTTTTTTTTATTAGATATAAATTTATTCATTGATAAGGGCAGCATTTAATTGGACAGAACTTTCAGTAATTGTTTAGAGTTTTTGACAAAATAAGTACCTACATATGTATTAAAGAAAATAAATAATAAAAAATACTAAATCAATAAAAATGAAAAATCAATAATATAGAAAGCTAAGAATAGTAATATTTTTAGGCTCTTCGCCAAAGAAGTCCAAGGAGATTGCTTATTATGTTGACTAACTGGGTCATGTTTTGGTTTTTACAAAAAAAAAGTATTTATCTAAAACGGTCATCTTTATGAAGTTATGGAGATGATTTACATACATGTGAGAGAAGTTAATTATAGTTTGAGATGTTTTAAAGAGTAGAGATTAGGAGCAAAAAAGCCTAAATTAGAAATGAACTAGAAGTAATCAAGATGTTAACAAGAACTGAATTAGAACTGAAATCGAACTGGAGTCGAACTGATCAAGATGTCAACTAGAACTGAAATAGAAATGAACTAGAACTGAACTAGAACTAAAATAGAACTTATATAGAACTGAACAAGAACTGAACTAGAACTGAACTAGAACTGAACTAGAACTGCACTAGAACTGAACTAGAACTGAACTAAAACTGAACTAGAACTAAACCAGAACTAAACTAGAACTGAAATAGAACTGAAATAGAACTGATATAGAACTGAACTAGAACTAAACTAGAACTAAACTAGAACTGAACTAGAACTGAACTAGAACTGAACTAGAACTGAACTAGAACTGAACTAGAACTGAACTAGAACTGAACTGAATTAGAACTGAACTAGAACTGAACTAGAACTGAACTAGAACTGAACTAGAACTGAACTAAATAAAAATTGGTCTTATTAAATGGATTTCTTGTTAAAAATTTTAATTGAAATGAGAAATATTTTTACTCACTATTATCTCATACCTGTTGGAAGTTGTTAAATTAGATTTGATTCTTTAGATTCCAATAAATCTTTCACACAAATTTAACAAAATATCGTATTATTTCATCAAACATATTGTTGCTTTTTCACAATTTATTTTAAAATTATTATTGTTTTTTTCGGTTATTAATGCGTTTTTTACTCACAACTATTTGACGTCATAATTAAAACTAAAAAGAAACACCATCATCATCAGAGAATATATTTCACAATTATTTTTCGTACTGAACTTGGAAAATCAAGGTAAACATGTCATAAATTAAACACAAAATATAAACATTAATAAAAAAAAATTAACAAAAAAATATACACATAAAATTCACACAAGGATTAATCACAGAAAAAAATAAAAGTATAAAAACATGATGAAATAACTACAATGAGAGCGGAAATAGAAAAGGAACCAAGAACAAAAAAAACAGCATCCACATTTAAATGAATAAGGAATTAATAAGGAAAAAGGAAAAGAAAATCAAAAATAAAAGAAAAAATAAACAAAACCAAGAAAATGCCAAACATTAATGTAATGACATTAGGCCACTTTTTTAACAGACACAAAAACAACAAGAAACACTAAATATAAACGTCATAATAATAACATTATTAACTTCATTGTACAACTTGTACAACAAACACCCACACTACAGCAACAATAAAATACACAATTTGCCGTATTCAATTGTAGAGAAAAGAGAGTGTTGTGTTATGTTGTTGTTATTAAACAGGCCTACTGTCAAAAAACACACAAAAACAAAACATACAAAACACAAATTTTCATACAACAACTACAAAATTTACAGGAAAGTGGCGCAAATGCAAAAAATAAAAAAAAAAACAAATAAAAAAGAAAAAATATGAAAATTATGACAAAACGGAAAATCAGAGAACATAATAATGGGGAAAAAATAAGGAAAAGCAATTCCAGAAACGAAAAAAAACGGATAGACCGTATATTTTTTGTAACATAATGATGATGCTACACTTCTAATATAAAAATATAGAAAAAATATAAAAATGTTAAAAAAATCCTTAACATTTTACATTTATTCCTTTTGCAGCACTTTTTTAATATTTTTTTACACTTTCTTTTTTTCGTCTGTTTAACTTTTTTTATAAAATCTATATTTTTTTAACTCCACTTTTTTGTATTATAGGTATTTTTTACATGTTAGCCATACGTACAATAATTTTTTGTTGTAATATTTTCGCTTAAAAAAGCCTTTTACACACTGCTGCTACAATTTTTTTATCGTTTTGTGCTCTTTTTTTATTTCGTTGCCTACGTTTTTTTTTTCTTACAAATTTTGTATGTATAATTTTAACTTTTTTTTTGTTTATTCTTTTAATTTGTTTAAAATATTTATGGTATTTTTGTATATATTATAATTTAATTTTTCACAAACACTGTGTATATTATTTTATTATTAGTTTTTTTTAAATATATTTTTGCAACTTTTTCTCCTTTTAATACAAAACAGCAGAAAATTTCTTGCTTCTTCTTGTTCTACAAGATTTTCTTCTCACCACTGATGTTTGCTGCTCACCACCAACAATTTTTGCTGAGTTTGACACACAAACACGTATAAGACATATGGAAATGACTTTGCTGAGATACCCCACCATTAAGTTTACTGCTCAGTACGTATAGAAAAAAACAGATTTGCTCAGATTGAGCAAAATTCTCACCACCAAAAAAGTACTGCCAAGTTTTTAGTGTAAAGTTGGTGTATCAGAGTTGTATTTTGCAAGAAAAATACATACTTTTCAGTTGAAAATATAGGGTTTTACAATAAATTATAAAATATTTATTATATTGCGGAATAAAAAACATACAATTTCTATAAAACATTTTGTAAATATATAAATTTTGTTTATAAAACTTTATTTGATAAAACTGCAACATAAAATTAAAGAATTTTATGTTGCAATTAAAATTTGTAGATTTAAAAATTTTAATAACAAACATTAATTCAACACAAATTTTAAAATGTTTGAATATTTACAAAAATTAAGTTTTTTTTTTTTTTTTTTTTTGAAAATATTAAAAATACATTCTATATGAAAAACTTAGTTTTTTAAGAAAAATTATAATTTTTTAAAAAATTTTATAGTAGTTAATAGGGTTTTATAAATCGACTTTCGAATAATCGAACAATTGACTTTTTGTCGTAAAAAGTCGAAAAGTCGAAGTCGACTATTTTGTGCCAAAAAAGTCGATAACTCGACTATCGTCTATGAAAAATTCGAAAAGTCGACATTGTAAATAAAAGTAGAAAAAAATCGGAAAGTCGAAAAGCAATCGTGCGGTTGCTCTCAAGTGCTGATAAGTATACCGTGCACACGGTAATACAAGCAACATGATCTGTCAAAACTTTTGGGATCGTCTAAACCCAATATATAATGAAACCATGTATGAAAATACGAAAGTAAAGCTTGAGGTCCACACTACGCGCCTTCGCGTCAAAACATTGCGTGCATCTTATATTTATTTCGTATTATAAACTTCAAGTAACTTGTGAAGCTTTTTAAGCGTAAATTTTTTTATTTTTTTAAACTGCAGTTTTCTACTGCTTTTTTTATTTTCTCATCAATAAACTCATTTCATTTTTATGTCAAAAATGTCAAAATCAGTTAAAAAAAATCGTGCGATGCTCTTAAAAGTATAAAGTAGATCTACCTATTTCTTTCGATTCAAAAAAACAAACAATTAACACAGGTATGTAAACGCATATAATAAAAGTGAAACAGTTGTTTCCATCTTATTTTGTTGTTTTTGTTGTCACACGATAATTATTCTGGAATTTTACTTTACTTTTTTATTAGACTTTTCGTACGTAAAGTTTGATCGTGTGAAATGCTTTTTATTTAGTTTTCTTTTCGCTTTGCCAATCATTTGTTATACAAGTGCTGCCAAGTTATTTAGTTTAGTCAAAAAATTTTAACGCCGTCGTCGATAATTTTCTCGACGCAATCGTCTCCACTAAAATCTCGTCTCTTTCCGGTTGTCAAATTTTTGCAAGCAGCAAGCATACTAGCTGACGAACCAGATTAATTTTAAGTTTTATTAAATAAATTTAATTATAAATAAACAAAAATGGCTTTCGGTGATGTTAAAACCCCACAAGGTCTTAAGGAATTGAACAATTTCTTGGCCAACAACAGCTACATCAATGGGTAAGTGTTGGAATGTTTAGCGCAAAACATGCCATCACATAAATGAGGTTAGGTTAAGACATGACCTCACACGTCTGCATTTATTTTTGCAAGATATATTGTGGAAGATAAATTAACTTTATACTTTTATGTTATTTTCTAGTTATGAACCCTCCAAGGCTGATTTATCTGTGTTCGAGGCTTTAGGCAAGGCCCCCACTGGTGATGTACCACACGTACAACGTTGGTACCGTCACATTGCCTCTTTCGAGGCCAGCGAAAAGGCTGCCTGGGGCGGTTCCCCCTTGCCACAAGCTGCCGGTGCCAAGCCCACCGTAGCTGCACCTGCTGCTGCTGCCGATGATGATGATGACGATGTCGATCTCTTCGGCTCCGATGACGAAGAAGATGATGCTGAAGCTGCCAAGATCCGTGAAGAACGTGTGGCCGCCTATGCTGCTAAGAAATCCAAGAAACCCGCCTTAATCGCCAAATCCTCCGTATTGCTCGATGTCAAACCCTGGGATGATGAGACCGACATGAAGGAAATGGAAAAGAACGTACGCACCATCGAAATGGACGGTCTCTTGTGGGGTGCCTCCAAATTGGTGCCAGTCGGTTATGGTATTAACAAATTGCAAATTATGTGCGTTATTGAAGATGACAAAGTATCCATTGATTTGTTGACTGAAAAGATTGAAGAATTCGAAGATTTTGTACAATCTGTCGATATTGCTGCCTTCAACAAGATCTAAACGGTAGTTTGTTAAAAAATAAAGAATAGAGATTTTTCGAAAATATTCCAAGATAATATATATGTAGCAGCATGTCATTATGCATAAAAATGCGTTAAACATCAGCATTTTTTTTCAAAATAAAGATTTGATATTGATTTTTTTAATAATTTGAGCAAAAAAAGGAGTTTCATGTGCAACCCCTCGTAGTTTGTTTGGTTATTTTGCTGTCGTAAATATGAAAGTGAAAGTAAGATGACGTCGATTATATAGTTTTGTCAATAGTTCAGATGATAGACTTGACTCTATTTTAGATTATATAATAGACTATAGTCGATATTAAAAACTATAGTATAGATTAGACTAGTCTATAAACTGGACTATAGACTGACATATAAGCAAAGTTTAGACTATATTATAAAGACTATAGGCTAGAGCATATTCTAGACTATAGACTAGATTACAAAGACTATAGGCTAGAGCATATACTAGACTATAGACTATATTACAAATGGAGTATAGAATAAACTACATAAATGGATATAAGCTAGACTAAACTATTGCCCTAGACTTGAGACTAGAGTATAGACTTGGTTGTAAATTAGAGTACAGACTAGAATACAGATTAGACCACACTATTGACTAGGCCATACTAAAGTCGATTCTATTGTTTACTCTGTATACTAGTCTATACTCTAATATATAGTCTAGTCTATTCTCTAAAGTTTAGTCTTTAATCTGGGCTGCAGACTAAGTTTTAGTCCAGTCTTTTGGCTAGAATGTAGATTTGAGTATAGACTATACAAGACTACAGACTAGATTATAAACTGGAGTATAGAATAGACTATATAAAAGGATAAAGGCAAGACTAAACTATTGCCCTAGACTATAGACTAAAGACTATGTTATAGACTTCTTTATAAATTAGAGTACAGACTAGAATACAGATTAGATTATAGACTAGACTATAGACCACACTATTGACTAGGCCATACTAAAGTCTAGTCTTTTGTTTATCCTGTACACTAGCCTATACTCTAGTATATAGACTAGTCTATTCCCTATTGTTTAGTCTGGGCTACAGAGTATGTTTTACTGCAGTCTTTTGACTATAATGTAGATACGAGTTTAGACTAGACTAAAAACCAAATTCTAGTCTATACTGTAACCAGGCTTGACAAAAAATTTCCAAAACTTAAAACTTTCTGGTAGATTTTATAAATTTCTAGCTGTTTTTTGTATATAAATAAGTTGCTAACACTTGTTTTTAACCCCTAAATTCTCACAATCTTCTACTCTCTCTCTCTAAAGTTTCCCTCTTAAGTCTTTTGTTTTCCTGCATGTATCAACTACGTCTTCAAAAAAATAAAGCTGTTTAACAGCTGTTTACTTACGTTATGAGTTTAAACTTAAAGCTTTTACTAAGCTTTTTATATTCATAATCTAAAGCTAATAGCTTACAAAAATCTTCTGTATAAAAAACATTTAAATTAGTTTTAACAAGTTTAAGCAACGGTGAACATCTTTTTTTTAAAGATACTTTTTTTTAAATAAATAAAAAACAAAAACAAAATATTAAATTATTGTTTTAAAATAAACTAAATAAATAAAAAATATAATAAAAAAATGGCAAATAAAATATTTTATACTTGTGTTTTGGCCGCAGTTTTTGCCGTGGCTATGATTACTTTAACTCAAGCTGATATATCAGGTAACAATTGAAAAATTAAAAAGATTTAGTATTTACATAAAAAATTTATTTAATTTATTTATAAACAAACTATGTGGGTTTTTTTCTCTTCCTTATAAACTTCCCAGTAATTTTAATTTAACACAACTTAATTTCATTCTTAGAAATTCTTAAATATTCTTTTCACAACTATTTGTTTTTTAATATTTTTAACTTACTGGTTCCGTTTTCTTATTCTTTCAATTAAATCCGTGTTTCTTTAAGTTTGCATGTTTTATTGTTATTATTATTTTTTGTTCATATATTTAACACATTATTTTTTTTTAAATTAGCATCAGTGAAAACTTGTTTCTATTTTTTTGTTTATTTATTGTTAATATTGTATAATATTGTCTAGTATTATTAACAATACATATATTGAAAAGTAACCAACCAACCGGTGACTGTGTAGTACAACAACAATTAGCGGATTTTCTAAAACAAAATTTTCGATCTTAATCTAGCAAATCAAGCAAAAGTGGGATTCTTTTGGAATCATGCTAGTTTTTGTTTTATTAATAAACATAAACTGTAATAGTAGTAGTGATTTGTAAAATTAAGAATAATAACTTTAATTTGGAATGCAAAACAAAAATTTAATAATATTAATAATTAGGAAATTTGTTAATTAGAAGTAATAATGAATGAAAATGTGAAGGCTGATGTAGGCTATGGACAATACTATAGATTAAACTATAGACTAGACTTTAAACTGGACTATAAACTTAACTAAAGACTAGACTGTAAACTAGAATACAGATTCGAGCAGACTATATATTATAAAAGAATACACTGGACTCTAGACCATACTAAAGACTAGACTTTAGACTATACTATAGATTAGACTATAATACACTAGACTATACCTGGTTCTTAGACTAGGTCATAGACTAGACTATAGACTAGACTATAGACTAGACTATAGACTAGACTATAGACTAGACTATAGACTAGACTATAGACTAGACTATAGACTAGACTATAGACTAGACTATAGACTAGACTATAGACTAGACTATAGACTAGACTATAGACTAGACTATAGACTAGACTATAGACTAGACTATAGACTAGACTATAGACTAAACTATAGACTAAACTATAGACTAAACTATAGACTAAACTATAGACTAGACAACAGACTAGACTATAGACCAGACTATAGACTAGACTTTAGACTAGACTATAGACTATACTATAGACTAGACTATAGACTGAACTATATACTAGACTATAGACTAGACTTTAGATTGGACTTTAGACTAGACTTAAGACATTAGACTAGACTATAAACTAGACCAAAGACAAGACTATAGGCTAGACCTTAGATTAGGCTATAGACTGGACTATAGACTAGACTTTAAAGTAGACTAGAATACATTTGAACTCTTCTATAGATTAGACTGTAGACTTGAGTTTTGTTCAAACTATAGTCCAGATTATAAACTCAGACTATAGTCCAAACTAAACTCTATAGGCCAAGCTATATTCTATACGAGGTTACCGATTTTATCCGTTTTTACCATTTTTTACCCCCTAAACATTCGAATTTCCAAAAATCCCGTCTTAGTGGATCTATTTGGTGGGAGACCAACCCCCTGTCCAAATTTCAGCTCTTTAGCTTTAACCGTTTAGGCTGTGCGATGATGAATCAGTCAATCAGTCAGTCAGTAACGTTAGAATTTTATATATATAGATTATAGACTAAACTATATAATAGACTATACTATAGTCTAAACTAAGTACAGTTTTGGCTTTAAAACGTGTAGAATAATATATTTTTGTTTTACTTTGTATAACAGTTACGTTTAAAGTATGACACTTTAAGTTATAACTTTGATAAACAAAGATTTATTTCAAAATTAGAAAAAAAAATATTCATTTAAACAAATATTTTTGTTTTTAATTAAAATTTCTCACTGCAAGACAAAAAAAAAACAAATAAAATATTGACTTTATGTAAAAAGTTTATTTAAAACAATTTTTATTGATATTTTATGCAGTTTTGATTTTTATTTTATAAAATGAAATAATAAAAAAGAGAAAAAGAAGTGAAAAATGCAAATAATATTGAAAAAAGTTTATTCACTTAAAGTGTTTGCAATTTAATAAAAAAAAAACATTCACTCACATGAGCAATTGTGTGAATTTGTATTCAATTAAATAAAATTTTAAAATTGTTTGTTTTTCTTTTCACATACAAATACATACATAGATATGTATGTATGTATTTTTGTTCGTTAATGTAATAAGAAATTGTTAAAAATATATTATTAAATTTAACGTTAACGTGTCAGGCATTTTAAAATTAAGTATTGAAATGTAAAACCTCCAAAAATTATTATTATTAATAATATTATCAATATTTTTTTTTACCTAGAAAATATACTTTTAGCAATTGTTATTGTTAAAAGTTTCAATTAAATTTAAAAAATAATATTGAAAGCGAGGTGTGTTTGGGGGCACTTAATGCTTATTATTAAATAATCTGCTTATCAGCTAAATTTTTTTTATAATAACATATATGACCTATTTTCTTTTCTCTGCCTTTATTTGCTAAATATTATTTAAATTTCAAATTTTGTATTTGAAATGATTTCATCGTGAGTTTTTTTATTCAATTCTTTTTTGTGATTTTCTAAACAACCCACACTTTTAGTTTTTTTTTTGATTTCTTAATAAATTTTAATTGATTGCTTGTAAGCTAAAAAAAGATCTAAAGTTCTTTAACCTTTATTGGTAACATATTAAATTTATGTTGATTTATAGAATATTTATATTCTTTTAGACTTTTACTTTATAAGGAATTTGTTATAAAATCGTAAAGTATAAAGCAAAATTCTTATTAAGGTTTATGGTTAAAGCTATGGTCTGGTTTACATTGAAATCTTGCCTATACTTAGCATAAATTCTAAGAGAATAACTTTTAACACCACTTAGTAGCACTAAGTGTATTTTTTTTATTTTCTGAGGAAGTGATGTTTATTGACATCCAAAGAAGCGAAGAAAATGCAATTTTGTTTAAAATTGAAGTTATATTTTTTGTACTGAATTTGTTTGTCTGGTCTATTGTCCAGACTATTGTCTGGTCTATAGTACCGACTAGTATAGTATGGTAGTATAGTTCAGATTATAGTCTAGTCTATAGTGCATACTATAGTCTAGTCTATAGTCCAGACTAAAGTCTAGTCTATAGTCTAGACTATAGTCTAGTCTATAGTCCAGACTATAGTCTAGTCTATAGTCCAGACTATAGTCTAGTCTATAGTCCAGACTATAGTCTACTCTATAATCAATCTATAGTCCAGACTATAGTCTAGTCTATAGTCCAGACTATAGTCTACTCTATAGTCCAGACTATAGTCTACTCTATAATCAATCTATAGTCCAGACTATAGTCTAGTCTATAGTCCAGACTATAGTCTAGTCTATAGTCCAGACTATAGTCTACTCTATAGTCCAGACTATAGTCTACTCTATAGTCCAGGCTATAGTCTACTCTATAGTCCAGACTATAGTCTACTCTATAGTCCAGACTATAGTCTACTCTATAGTCCAGACTATAGTCTACTCTATAGTCCAGACTATAGTCTACTCTATAGTCCTGACTATAGTCTACTCTGTAGTCCAGACTATGGTCTACTCTTTAGTCCAGACTATAGTCTACTCTTTAGTCCAGACTATAGTCTAGTCTATAGTCAAGACTATAGTCTAGTCTATAGTCCAGACTATAGTCTAGTCTATAGTCCAGACTATAGTCTAGTCTATAGTCCAGACTATAGTCTAGTCTATAGTCAAGACTACAGTCTAATCTATAGTCTAGTCTACAGCCAAGACTATAGTCTAGTCTATAGTTAAGACTATATTCTAGTCTATAGTCAAGACTATATTCTAGTCTATAGTTAAGACTATATTCTAGTCTATAGTCAATACTATGGTCTAGTCTTCAGTCCAGACTATAGTCTGGTGTAGTCTAGACTATATTACAATTTATAGTCAAGAAAAATTGTATGCAACAGTCCAGACTATCATCTCGTCTATAGTCCGGATTATAGTCTAATCTGTAGACTAGTCCGAACTACAATCTGTAGTATAGTCTAGTCTTGGATCCAGAATATAGTCTAGTCTATATTCCAGACTATATTCCAGACTTTAGACTAGTCTATAGTCGAGGCTATGGTCTACGTTTTGAACTACTTCATAGTCTGGTCTTAAAGTCAAATACACATGTAGGCTAGCCTATGAACTGTAGTCTAGTTTGGTGTCCAGACTATACTCTACTCTATAATCCAGACTATACTCTTGTCTAAAGTCTAGTCTATAGTCCAGACTATAGTCTATTCTAAGGTCCAGATTATAGTCTAGTCTAGACTTAAGTCTATTCTATATTCCAGACTATAACCTAGTCTATAGTCCAGACTATGGTCTACTCTAGACTTAAGTCTATTCTATAGTTCAGACTATAGTAAAGTCCAAAATCCAGATTATAGTTTAGCTCATAAGCCAGATTATAGTTTAGTCTTTAGTGTGTGAAATAGTGTATATTCAATAATTTGGTATGAAGTCTTGTCTACACTCTGGATTGTAGTCTAATCTTTAATCTGTTTTTGGCTATATCAGGTCTACTATAATCTGATCGGACGGTTTACGTTTAAAGTCTGGACTTTAGTCTACACTTAAGTTTATAGATTATGCTAGTCTTTGTTTTTTTTTAATTAACATGTCTTGAAAGTTATCATTGGCTGTGATTTCTATTAGCTGATGTCCTTTAACGATTCCCCTGAATTTAAAATATCATCATTAATCATTTTATGGAAATTTATATTTAGAATATTTTTCATATAACTAAAATTAACTACTAAGTTAAAAAGTAATCCTATCAACTAAACCACCTTTAAGTGTCTTTTTAAATAAAAATTGATTCATCTTTTAGTGATTTTGTTTATTTTTTTTAACACTTTAAACAAGATGCTACAAAAATAAAAAATCATTAATAAATTGCGAAGAAAAAAAAAAACAGTTAATTTAAGCAGTTCTAGTAAAGAGTAGAGGATGTTGCAAAACTAGTTGGTTGACAGCATCACAGACTTAAAATTCTATATCAAGCAGTTGTTTAGCAGTCACTCTTCTCTCTCTCTCTGTCACTACAGTGTGATTTAGTTTAATTAAGAGGAAACTATAGTTTCATTCATTTATACGATTTTTTTTCTGAAAATTATTATTATTATTTATAGAAGTTTAGGGTTCAGGGACGTTCATGATTGGTGTTGTAGAAGTTGAAATGAAATATTTGCAGTTTCTTTATGTGGTTCTTCTGTAGTTAACTTTTTTTTGTAAATAGGTGTTTATTTTCAGAACACTTGATTAATGACAGGAAGTGCAATTGATTTTTACAAGTTTGTTTAGTTTTTAAATGGGAAATTGTCATCAATATTGACAATTAAACAATTGCTTGCATATATAAAAATGTTAATGACTTGGGAAAGAAAATCTTTAATGATTTATTGTTTTTTTACTATGAGCACGATATCTTTGCTTAAAAAGTTGACAGCTAATTATTTCGACTTAATAGTTAACAGTGAACAGTTTATAAAGTGGACAAAATCTTAAAAATAATTAAAATATCTAGTTTTGAATCCAATATTAATGCTTAATTGTATTCAAAGTGATTAAACCTACTGTCAATGTCAATTCTAAGCTATGTTTGACTCATGACTAAACTAATACCGTGAAGTCATTTTAACAGCTGATCTCAAAGACAATTGACTTCAATAACATTTTAATCACCTTAGACTGCTTGGAAATCCCTCTAAACATATTTCTTGGAAAAGTATTATAAAATAAAATCTTATCATTTGTATATAACCTTATAACCAAACTATTTCAAATGTTATCACACTTCAATGACCCAAAAAGCAAAAAATGTAATTACGTTTCAATTTGTTTTTTTTCTTATTTGAGCAAACAAATAATTTGTTTATAAAAAATCAATATATATATATATTTTCTTAATATCTTTGTTTTCATATTACGAGAAAGCCGGTTTTAGTTAATTCTTTATACAAATTCCCCCCAATATGATTTAAGTTCAATTTAATTAATTAGATACAGATTTAATGTGTCAAATAAATTTAAACATTTTATTATAATATGCGAATATTTAATATTTGAAATAAATATTTAATAAAAAACAAAACAAGTCACAAAATAATATGACGAATCGTTTTATAAATATCGAATGAAATCAAATGTTTTCGAATTTAGACTAAATTGAAAATGTGTGAGAAATAAAATTAATAAATTTAAAGAGAAATATATAGACTAGATTATAGACTCTACAGTTGACTATAGATTAAACCAAAAGAAAACTAGAGCTAGAATATAATGGAACTAGAACAAAACTAGACCAAAACTAAAACAAAACTAGAACAAAACTAGAACAAAACTAAAACAAAACTAGAACAAAACTAGAACAGAACTAGAACAGAAATAGAACAGAACTAGAACAGAACTAGAACAGAACTAGAACAGAACTAGAACAGAACTAGAACAGAACTAGAACAGAACTAGAACAGAACTAGAACAGAACTAGAACAGAACTAAAACAGAACTGGAACAGAACTAAAACAGTCTTTAGACTAGACTATGTACTAGTCTAGAAGTAAGACAGTACTAGAGACTAGACTATATATAAGGCAGTAGACTAGACTATGGACTAGACAATAGACTCGAATATGGCATAGACAATAGGCTAGAATATAGAATATGTTTAAATATATATTTTTTTTCATAATATTAATCTATGAGTTTTGATTAATTTATTTTTTCAGAAAAACCCGTAACCGATGTCTGTTTGGGTTGCATTTGTGAAGCCATTAGTGGTTGTAATCAAACCGCCTACTGCGGTGGTGGTGTCTGCGGTTTGTTCCGCATTACTTGGGCCTACTGGGCTGATGGTGGTAAATTGACCATTAACAATGAGGACCCCGCATCGGAAACTGGTAGGTATTCTTAACATATTCACACTTTCAAAATTTTACTAATTTTTTCTCCCTTACATTTCCCTAGCCTACGCCAACTGCGTTAATGATCCCTACTGTGCTGCCAATACAATTCAAAATTATATGCGCAAATACTCTCAAGATTGTAATGGTGATAATGCTGTGGATTGTTACGATTATGCTGCCATCCATAAGTTGGGTGCCTACGGTTGCAAGGGTGAATTATCGTATCAATATGGCAACAGCTTGGCCAATTGTTTAAGTAGTTTCGGTGGCATTAATGTGCGTTCGAATTAAGAGGAATATATACATATATAAAAATAATGCCATTTTTTTAAATTTATATTATTTACTTTATGCTAATTAAGTTTTTTTATTCATAATTATTTTTTAAATTAATACTTAAAGAAAGAAAATCTTTAAACTTATGCTTTAAAAACTAATGTTATGAAAATAAAACAAATATCAAAAAAAAAAACGTTTTGATTTGAAACTAAAATTTTATAGAATATAAACTGTAGTTAGTGCTAGACTCTTGACTAGAATATATGTATGTAGACAAAAATATAGACTAGACTTGGCTATATGCTAGACTATAAATTGGACTATAGACTAGACTATAGACTATACTATAAACTAGACTATAAATTGGACTATAGACTAGACTATAGACTATACTATAAACTAGACTATAGACTAGACTATAGACTAGAGTATAGACTAGAATATAGACTAGTCTATAGACTAGACTATAGACTAGACCATAGACTAGACTATAGACTAGACTACAGACTATAGACTAGACTATAGACTAGACTATAGACTAGACTATAGACTAGACTATAGACTAGACTATAGACTAGACTATAGACT
>NC_060954.1:7536044-7537581 GCF_022045245.1 Lucilia cuprina
TTCAGTTCTAGTTCAGTTCTAGTTCAGTTCTAGTTCAGTTCTAGTTCAGTTCTAGTTCAGTTCTAGTTCTAGTTCAGTTCTAGTTCAGTTCTAGTTCATTTCTAGTTCTGTTCTAGTTCTGTTTTAGTTCTGTTCTAGTTCTGTTCAAGTTGTGTTCTAGTTCTGGATTATATTTGAATTCCTTAGGCCTTCTGCCAATTCGCCTTAAACCTGCTCTTTTGCCATTTATTTGTATTTTATGAGTTTTCTTTTCATCCTTTTTGAGAACAATTTTTCTGTATGGTTTATTTTTCGAAAAGTTGACTGAATGGATGAATAAATGGATGAATAATTTTTTTATTTTTCTTTACAATATAAACAAACAAAACAACACAGGAATTGTTAATAATTTTTCTGTGGTTATTTTTTATGTTAACAACTTTTGCAAAAAAAAATCCGAAGCAACAATAATATTGTTTTGAGTTTTTAAAAGCATTTAATTCCATACAAAAGTTAAGTAAATTAGCTTTATGGCAAGAAATGAAACAAGTAGAGAAAAAGTAGAAAAATAGAAAAATATTTGGGAAAGCGAATTATAAACGGAAAATAATATGGAATTAAAAATACATTTTTATCATAATAGCAAAGTTAAAAAACTGTTAAAACAAATTAAAGAAACTTTATTTTTGATTAAAATTTCATTAAATTGAATGTAATTTTTACATCGATTGACACATAAACATTAATTTACAAAGAAAGCTTTAAAAATTTAGTTTATACCTAAAGCTTTTTTCTTTATTTCTATTTCTTTATTTAATTTTTCTTCTAATTTGAAGAAGAAAAATCGGACAATAAGAAAAATGAAACGGTGGAGAGACGAAAAGAAGAAAAACTTAAACTCAAGGCGGAAAAAGAAGCTAGAAAGGTAAATTTCAAATATTATTAATAAATTATTTTGTTCTTTTTATAAAAATTGTTTGTTTTTATCCTTTAGGAAGAAAAACGACTAGCCAAGGAGGAAGAACGTTTGGCTAAACTCATTGCCAAGGAGGAGAAGAAAAAATGTAAAAAAGAAGCCAAAGAATTACTTTTGGCCAATGATGGCAATTGCAAGAAATAATAAAATAAATTCTAAACTAATTTAAATAAACTACATAAATAAATCTACAAATATACTAAGCAAATGTTTAAAATTTTACAAAAACAAAAAAAATATGAACACACTTAGGCCTAACTAAAGTGTGCCGAGATCTCCACAATCTTAAATTTGGTTGATTAAAAACATTTTACATCATTAAAAACCAACTATATTCTCTTAAATGCCAAGTTTCACTCACACACAATTAAACAAACAATTTTAAGTTGTTTCTAGGATTTTATTCATTTTTTTTAAAATTTTTATGCACCTGCTAATTATAATTGTTACTTTAAGGATTTTTTCAGTACCAGCTCAGTTCCAGTTCAGTTCTAGTTCAGTTCTAGTTCAGTTCTAGTTTAGTTCTAGTTCAGTTCTAGTTCAGTTCTAGTTCAGTTCTAGTTCAGTTCTAGTTCAGTTCTA
>NC_060954.1:7537681-7540420 GCF_022045245.1 Lucilia cuprina
AACTAGAACAGAACTAGAACAGAACTAGAACAGAACTAGAACAGAACTAGAACAGAACTAGAACAGAACTAGAACAGAACTAGAACTGAACAAGAACTGAACTAGAACAAAACTAGAATAGAACTAGATCAGAGCTAGAACAGAACTAGAACTGAACTATAACTGAAATAAAACTGAACTTGATCTGAACTAGAACTGAACTAGAACTGAACTAGAACAGAACTAGAACATAACTAGAACTCTAGAATTATACTTGAACTGATTTTAAACCCATTTTCCAAAGATGTTACAAAAGCTAGCTGAAACCTATTACACCCTCCTTTTTGCTTATCATGTAAGCAATAAAACAATTGGGGAAAAACAAAACTGAATGGGGAAAAAAACTTTAAACAAAAAATCCACTTACTGTGATTATTGTTGCTGCAAAACAATGGAAAACTTTTACTTGTTGTAAATGATGTTGTTAAAGTTGAATTGCCCGTTGTTGCCTGGTGAGTGGTGGACGATGATGATGACGACGATAACGATGATGATGTTCCATTTGAGGTTGATGATTTCGATGCTGTTGCTGACATTGAGGAGGACGTTGATGAGGAAGATTTCATTGATGACGTTAATAGTTTGTTGCTCGTTGAAGACGACGACATTTTCGATTGACTTAATTTTAAATTAATATTATTTTTATTAGAATCAGTATTGGATTTTTTTTCTTTGCGATCCGCAGATAAAGCAGTATAGGCCGATTTATTATGTTTAGCGGCCAGGGGACTTATTTTGGGACCCGTAGCTTTTAGTGGCGGCGGTGCTAATGCATTGTGGGAAGCACTTATGTGTATGTTCATGGGTCTTTTAGGCGGCGATGAGGGTTCCTTGTTGCTATTCGACTTGGAGTTTGAGTGCGTGTCCTGAACCTGATGACTGGGTTTGGTATAGGAAGCATAGCTGGGAATATATTTTATAAGTTCCTAATATATGTAAAATTATAGAACAAATACTTACCGAAATCTTGGATTGCTTATGTGAACCGGCGAGGGATGTGGAACTTTGGCAGGGCTGCGAAATTCTTTAATGGGCGGTAAACGATTTTGTAAATCCACTATTCGACCCTTTGTATGTCTTCTACCCGGATAAGTGTGGGTCGAAGATGGCGTAAAGGGAGAAGAGTTAAAGTTACTGCCTGCACTGCTGCAAGAACCACTGGAAGAGGAATTACTTAAAGATTTCAAAGGTTTGCGTGGTATGGCACCCGAACATCCTGTAGGACAGCCGCTGTGATGTGAATGTGAATGCCCCACTTCCTTAGGCGATAAGGAGCCCTGTGAGGTCCCCGATCCAGAAGTGGAGGTAGGCGAATGTGGTGATATGCTGGGTGTGGGTGGAGCCAAGTGATTATTTAATATCATGCTGCTTTGATTATACGAACATTGTGTGGGTGATATGGGCGAGGCAGGTGAACACAAATCGCTTGAAATGGAAGACGTTTTCGAGAAGACCGATGCCGCCGACGACGAGCCAGTCGAGCTCATTGAATACAAACTATCTGATTGCGACACTCGGCCATTGGGGCTGCGAGGATAACGGGCGCTATTGTGCATATGAAATGCATGATGACCACTGTGAGCATCATTCATGGAATACGAACTGGCCGAGGCGGTAACACCTCCTGCAGTTACCCCCACTGAGGCCCAACTTTTGGCACCCATTGAATAACTACTAGCCGATTCCTGTATACGCCAGGTACCCGAACTGGAGGTTAGACGATTAACACGTGCCCTACATATCACACAACGAAGAGGGAGAAGTCTTTGAGCCACCGCACTTTGTATGGTCTTAACAAAGCAGCGACGACACACCACCCGATGACCGCACGGCGATGTCTGCATAGTGGCACGTGCATTAATACAGATGACACATTCATCTTCTTGGGAAGTGGGTGGATCGGGTTCACTTTCTTCAAGCTTACTTAAGAGTTTGTCCTAAAAGAAAACGTAAAAATATAAAAAGATCTTTAGTACGTGAGTAGCTAATAAAACAGCCTAGAAATATGCTAAAGCTTTTAATAAAATCTGATCAATACTTGAAAATGTGTGTGACAGAGATCGTGAGCTTTTATCAGTAAGATTATAAATGTAACGTAAACAGTTTTTTAATGATGTTGCCATATGTACATTTTTTTAAAAGCACCTAAATCAAACAAATACAAAATTTCTTAGATTAACAATAGGGTTCTATAAATCGACTTTCGACTTTTTGTTCCAAAAATTTCGATAACTCGACTATCGTCTATGAGAAAAGTCGAAAAGTAGAAAAAAGTCGAAAAAAGTCGGAAAAAGTCGAAAAATCGAAAATAGTAGAAAAAAGGAATTTGACTATTTTCCTCTAAAATAGTCGGAAAAACTCGAAAAAGTAAAAAAAAAAAACAGTCGGAAAAAAGTCTAAAGAAGTCGAAAATACTCAAATACGACATTTCGTTTCAACTATAAAACCCTAATTAGCAGTGATACAAACGGGGAATGAAACTGTACTAAAACAGAACTAGATCAGAACTAGAACAAAACATGAACAGAACTTGAACTCAATTTGAACAGAACTAGATCAGAACTAGAACAGAACTTGAACAAAACTTGAACAGAACTAAAACTGAACTAGAACTGAACTAGAACTGAACTAGAACTGAACTAGAACTGAACTAGAACTGAACTAGAACTGAACTAGAACTAGAACTGAACTAGAACTAGA
>NC_060954.1:7540520-7542176 GCF_022045245.1 Lucilia cuprina
TAGAACAGAACTAGAACAGAACTAGAACAGAACTAGAACAGAACTAGAACAGAACTAGAACAGAACTAGAACAGAACTGGAACAGAACTAGAACAGAACTAGAACATATTCTTCTTTGGCTCTGCTATTTACATACAATATTTAATCGCAAGTTATACAAAAGTTAACTTATTTAAACAAAAATCTTGTGTCTAGAAAAAAACTAACACTTCAAATGACAAACTTAAATGTTCAGTAAAGGTCTTACTAGTTAGCACATGTTGTATTTAAGGTGTTATTTTTATTACAAACAATTATTTATGAATAAGTGTTTCTTTTTTTTCAAAAATATGAACAAATTAAAATAAATTAAAAAGAAATAAAAATTTGAACGGTATAAAATTAGCATAAATTTAAGATTTATATATTAAAACATATAAATAAATAATAAAATATTTCATAAATTTGTATTTCAATACAAAACTTTAGAAAACATTTAATATTAATGTTTCTCTATGGTTTTGAAATAAAACCGGTTTGTAATGCAAGTTCACAGTTAAATAAATGAAGTTCAAGTGTAAATAGTTTTAAATGATGATTAAGACCTTTTGAGAAATGTCTCTAGTTCTTGAATATTAAATATGTGGCTACAAGTTAAAATTCTCTAAAGATTTTAAACTTATTTCTATTAATATTATTAAAACTATTTAAACTATAATTAAGTTAAGAGTTTGTCATGTTTGTAAAGTTTATGCTAAACAGTAATTTAAATTTAAGCACTATTATTAAGTTTATTGTGTCTTTTATTTTAACATTATGCGAGGTCATAAAGGGTGGTTTTGTGTCTATAATGTGTGACATTGTAATAATAAGATTTTTAAATGGATCATAAATGGAAGGGAGCAGTAACTTAAAACGGTACACATTATACAACTATGTACATAGAATGTTAAAATTCTAGAATATTTTGCAAAATTTGCATATGAAGAGACTTTAAGAAATAAGAAAAATTATATTTAAATAATATTCTTTAATCACAAAACCCCTGATTTATTAATAATCTGTTTCTTAGAAAAATAAGTCTAGGGTAACACTATAAATATATATAACATGATTTCGGATGCGTCAACATGTGGATTTTATACTGTTCTTCTTGGTAAATAAAACAATAAACAATAAATACTTAAGAGGAAATTTTGAAAAATATAAAACTTTATTTTATGATTTACAGCTGGTAGCCTTATAAATTACAGTCACTATCCCAAAGGAACCTGTCAAAAGTGTTGTCTAATAGACTGGGAAGATGATATAAAGTATTTACTGTATACAAGGTAAGTTCTGTTCTAGGTATGTTCTGGTTCTCTTCTAGTTCTGTTCTAGATCTGTTTTAGTTGTGTTCTAGTTGTATTCTAGTTGTGTTCTAGTTGTGTTCTAGTTGTGTTCTAGTTATGTTCCAGTTGTGATCTAGTTGTGTTCTAGTTCTTTTCTAGCTGTGTTTTAGTTCTGTTCTCGTTCTGTTCTAGTTCTGTCCTAGTTCTGTTCTAGTACTGATCTAGTTCTGTTCTAGTACTGATCTAGTTCTATTCTAGTTCTGTTCTAGTTCTGTTCTAGTTCTGTTCTAGTTCTGTTCTAGTTCTGTTCTAGTTCTGTTCTAGTTCTGTTCTAGTTCTGTTCTAG
>NC_060954.1:7542276-7542495 GCF_022045245.1 Lucilia cuprina
TCTGTTCTATTCTAGTTCTGTTCTAGTTCTGTTCTAGTTCTGTTCTAGTTCTGTTCTAGTTCTGTTCTAGTTCTGTTCTAGTTCCGTTCTAGTTCTGTTCTAGTTCTGCTTTAGTTCTGTTCTGGTTCTGTTCTAGTTCTGTTCTAGTTCTGTTGTAGTTCTGTTCTAGTTCTGTTCTAGTTCTGTTCTAGTTCTGTTCTAGTTCTGTTCTAGTTCTGT
>NC_060954.1:7542756-7544784 GCF_022045245.1 Lucilia cuprina
TTCTGTTCTAGTTCTGTTCTAGTTCTGTTCTAGTTCTGTTCTAGTTCTGTTCTAGTTCTGTTCTAGTTCTGTTCTAGTTCTATTCTAGTTCTATTCTAGTTCTGTTCCTTAACGTTCTATTCTTCATTTGTTTAACATTTTTTCCAGAAATCAATATACATATGACTATTTAAAAGTCGGAGATAGTAGAGGTTTGCATCGAAGTGACTTTAATTTTAAAAATCCCACCGTAATTTATATTCACAGCAATCTTGAAGATGCGACAAGTAAGTCCGATAGTGCTCAAGCGATCAACAAAGGTTAGTCATATACAATCTCGTAAATGTTTTAAAAACTAATGCTCTTTTTTTGTTTTCTTTTTCAAAGCATTTTTGAAAAAAGGGAGGTACAATATAATACTCGTCGATTGGAGTAGATTGTCAACAGCACCCTGGTACGATAATTCTATTAGCAATATCAAGGATGTAGGCGAACATGTGGCAAAATTTATACGATTTCTTTTAAATCAGGATTATCGCTTGAGAAAGATCCATGTGATAGGTTTCGGCATGGGAGCAGAAGTTGCTGGTTACATAGGCCAAAAATTAAAAAGATGGGACTATTTATTGACCAGAGTAACGGGTATTTAAAGCATTTTTACACGTTTTGAGTTTTAGGAATCTTTTGTTTTTAATTTTCTAAGGTCTGGATCCGCCTTATTTTATTTTTAATCCAGAAAGTTCTTATCGCCACCTGAACTACAAAGTGGCACGATTTGTTGATGTTATTCATACCGATGGTGGCTCGTCGGGCAATTCTGAAGCAATTGGTCATGCGGATTTTTATCCTAATGATGGTATTGCTTTACAACCTGGTTGTATAACTAGAAAAGTTTTCGATGATCGTTTCCTTGATTCATTCTGTTAGTACTTTATGAATTTATGTTTAGATATTATTTTGAATTCTATAATTTTATTGATAGTTGACTGCAGTCATAATCGTGCTTGGAAATATTTTGCAGAATCCGTTAATAGTCGTTATTCCTTCAGATCTAAAATATGCAAGCCTTCAAAGACATTTAGATATTGTAAATTTGGTTCTAATGGCAAAGCATATATGGGTTTTTATGCTGATGAAGAGTGAGTATGATATTTATTAAATATATGTTTATTAATTAGTATTATATAAATCTACTTTTTTATTTTTTAAGTTTACGTGGAAAATTTTATTTGGAAACAAATAGTTATCCTCCCTATGGATATTAAAGTTAAGGAAAATTTCAGCAGACCACAACTACAATTTAATATTCAAAAATATATTTAAAATTATGTATAAAAATACAGATAATTTTATTTTATTGAAATAGAATAAAGAAGACCAGAACTAAAACTGAACTAGTACGAAACTAATATAGAACTAAAATAGAACTAGAAGAGAACCAGCAGAGAACCAAAACAGAACTAGAAGGGAACTAGAACAGAACAAGAACAAAACTATAATTAGTACGGAGTAAGAACAGAACTAGAACAGAACCAGAACAGAACCAGAACAGAACCAGAACAGAACCAGAACAGAACCAGAACAGAACCAGAACAGAACCAGAACAGAACCAGAACAGAACCAGAACAGAACCAGAACAGAACCAGAACAGAACCAGAACAAATCTAGAACAGAACCAGAACAGAACAAGAACAGAACCAGAACAGAACCAGAACAGAACCAGAACAGAACCAGAACAAATCTAGAACAGAACCAGAACAGAACAAGAACAGAACCAGAACCAGAACCAGAACAGAACCAGAACAGAACCAGAACAGAACCAGAACAGAACCAGAACAGAACCAGAACAGAACCAGAACAGAACCAGAACAGAACCAGAACAGAACCAGAACAGAACAGAACCAAAACAGAACTGGAATAGAACTAGAAAAGAACTAGTAAAGAACTAGAACAGAACTAGAACAGAACTAGAACAGAATTAGAACAGAACTAAAACAGAACTAGAACAGAACTAGAACAGAACTAGAACAGAACTAGAACAGAACTAGA
>NC_060954.1:7544884-7549317 GCF_022045245.1 Lucilia cuprina
CTAGAACTGAACTAGAACTGAACTAGAACTGAACTAGAACTGAACTAGAACTGAACTAGAACTGAACTAGAACTGAACTAGAACTGAGCTAGAACTGAACTGAACTAGTACTGAACTAGAACAGAATTAGGACTGAACTAGAACTAAATTATAACATGAAGTGTACATGATTTTGAACTGAAGTAGTTCAGTCTCTAGTATCAACTAGACCATTGTCTCGACTATAGACTGGACTGTAGTGTCGATAAGACAGCTTCAGGCTATTTTGTTTTGTTGAAAAATTTTTTTTCCTTTAACTTACCTGGTGTACAACATAAATTTAATATCATCTCTCTCCTTTATCTCACAACAATTCGAGCAAAATCCCCTAGGACTAGGGCTATAAAATATGGGAGAACCAGCTGAAATTCATAAAAAAAATCAATAGTGAAAATCTTGCTCATTAAATGCTTAATTGAAGAAACAAACAAATGTTTTCTTTAGCTTAAATAAATTAACATAAACTCTTAATTAATTAAAGTGTTGTTTTATACAATTTAGTTTTTAATCAAAATTCCACCCTGAACTTGAACGTGAAACAAGATTTACAAAATCAATTAATGGTCATCAGTAAATACGAACACAAACAATAACAACAACAAACACAACCAATTTAAATTCATAATGCAGTAATGCAGGCAGCAATAGAAAAAGAGGAGAGGGGAAGGTAGCCGAAGAGTGATATAACAAAAAATTCTTTTTGGTTGTGCAAAAATTTAGACAAAATTCAAGAATTTAGTTTTTGATAAAATACCATATATACAAAAATTATTATTATGTTTAACCACGTTTTTAGGTTAGTGCACCTTCCCCATTAATCAGCTAGATTGAAATTTGAAATATTACGTTTTCTTCACACATTGTAAAAACGTGATTTTGGATTATTTGTTTTTGGTATATGAAGCAATATTTTTTTAGCCAAAAAAGTAGCAGGTAACAGCTTGTTAAAAACAACAGCTACAACAATAACTAACTATATAATTATCAGTTTTGTTTTTATCTTTAAATTCATTGCAGTTAAAGCCAATTAAAATTCAAAATCTCATATAAAGATCTAACAACAATTTAATGTCTTTATGATCAATTTAAATTCATCATAAAAACTGTAAAAACTTTAAAATCATTGTCAATGTTAAGATTTTATTGTCATTAGTTTTTTTTGTTTAATGAATATCATTAGTTTCTAAAATGATGCGCCTTTTGTTCACTCTCTCTCTCTAATAACTATTCATTTATGTATTTATTTAAATATTTAAAAATATAAATTTTAAAATCTATATCATGGCATTTTTTGTTTATATTTTTTGTTAACATTATATTTAACAAAATGCGGAAATGAATGTTTTGTTTTGCCTCCATATTTGTTGAGGTTCTTTTTTTAGCCGGTTGCTGTTTATTTAATTAACACTCTTTTTATTATTATAGTTAAATAGTAATCATAATATTTGTATTAAATCATAAATTATGAAATATATAAATGGGGGCAATACTGCTGCAAAACTAAAAGTTCATGCGGTTTTTAAGATTTTGGCGGTTAAATATTAAAATAAAGTTAATGGAACTGAAAAAAGTTCATTAAACTAATTAAAAAAACATATGATTTATTTTATATATCATTTTAAATAGGAATTTTAAGAAATGATGAAGAACTTATTAAGAAAAAGAAATCACTAGTTCAACTTAAGCTCTAGTTCTGTTGTATTTCTGTTCCATTTCTATTCTATTTTTGTTCTAGTTCTGTTTTAGTTCTCTTCTAGTTCTGTTCTAGTTCTGTTTTAGTTCTCTTCTAGTTCTGTTCTAGTTCTGTTTTAGTTCTCTTTTAGTTCTGTTCTAGTTCTGTTTTAGTTCTCTTCTAGTTCTGTTCTGTTCTAGTTCTGTTCTAGTTCTGTTTTAGTTCTCTTCTAGTTCCGTTCTAGTTCTGTTTTAGTTCTCTTCTAGTTCTGTTCTGATCTAGTTTTGTTTTAGTTCTGTTCTAGTTCTGTTCTATTTCTGTTCTATTTCTGTTCTATTTCTGTTCTAGTTCTGTTCTAGTTCTGTTCTAGTTCTGTTCTAGTTCTGTTCTAGTTCTGTTCTAGTTCTGTTTTAGTTCTGTTCTAGTTCTGTTCTAGTTCTGTTCTAGTTCTGTTCTAGTTCTGTTCTAGTTCTGTTCTAGTTCTTTTCTAGTACTTTTCTAGTTCAGTTCTAGTTCTGTTCTTGTTCTTTTCTAGTTCTTTTCTAGTTCTGTTCTAGTTCTATTCTAGTTCTGTCCTAGTTCTGTTCTAGTTCTATTTCAGTTCTGTTCTAGTTCTATTTCAGATCTGTTTTAGCTCAGTTCTAGTTCAGTTCTTGTTTAGTTCTAGTTTAGTTCATGTTCAGTACAAGTTCAATTCTAGTTCGCTTCTAATTCACTTCCAATTCACTTCTAGTTCACTTTAGATTCACTTTTTTTATTTCTTTATTCAAAATCCTTATTTACAAAGATATAGAGGATTCACTTTAGATTCACTTTTTTTATTTCTTTATCCAAAATCCTTATTTACAAAGATATAGAGGAAATGTCTAGCAGTTCCTTTATTTCTTTTTACACTTACCTAATAAAAATGTAAATATTCCACATAAAGCTGAGGTGGCCGGCAAAGCCATTGTATAACTCTTATTAAGAGAAAAAAGATTTTCGAAATCTTTCGAAAATATTAAATACGTTTTCTTAAATTAAAGTTTAAAGATTTCTCAACTAAACAGTATTGGCAATTAAGTGGTTCAGGTTTTTAGATTTTTATTTAAAACGTTATTTATAATAAAAAAATTTAATACTCTTTGAATTGAAATTTATTTAGTTTTTTCTAATTTTCAATAATATATTTATTATTTCTTTTTGTAATTCTATATTGAGATATTTTAATTTTTATTTATTTATTTAAATTTTTTTAAATATTTTTTCAATTTTATAAATTTTAATATTTTCTCAAAATTATATATTTTTTCTTAATTTAAAATTCTTAACGATTAATATTTAAAGCTTCTTCCACAACCGCCACAATACGCGTTTAAAACCCAACTGATTGCTATAAAAACTTGCGAAATGACAAAACAAAACAGAAAAAACTTAAAAAATAACACGTTGTTAACTTTATAAAATAAACAAATAATATAAAAAACAACAAAACTTACAAAAAAATTCTACTATAATACTATTAACAACAACAAATATAAAGAAACAATATTTAACTTGGCCCCAAAGCCAAGAAATCTATAAGAGGAAACAAACTGTTAACAAAAACTAAAAAGAAGAACAATTCAATGAATATTGTCAAATACAACAACTATTAAAAACAAAAACAAAGTATTTCTTACAAAATTGTAATAAATCATTAACAAAAATGAATTTATAAAATTTTAAACATTTGTACAAAAACATCTTGTTTAACACAATAATTTAAAATAAAATCAAACTACTGAAGCGCCTACATTTAAGCAGCAAAAACAAAAGACTTAAACAACAAACTTTGTTTACAATTGTTAGCTTTTTTAAGCTCTACCTCTCTTCCTCTCTCTCTTTTTCACAAACTTTGCTAATTATCAACAACTAACAATCTCTTTCCTGCATCATTTAAGTTTAATTAATTTATTATGCGTAACGTTTACTTTAAAACCAAAAACAAAAATAATAAGAATTGTTTAATTAACTAAATAATTTAATTACTTTGACGTCATGTTTTTAAAACAATTCTTTTATTGTTGTACATTTTGTTTTTGTTATTTTGTAAAGGAAATCTTTTGAAATTTTTAAATTCTATTTGTAACATGAGAAAATTTCTAGAAATCTATAAACTAACTAATTGTTAGACACTCCTTATCTATTTCACATTCTCATTTGTAATATAAAGGCTATTAAATTTAAATAATTTATTTACTAACATTTGTGCCAAAAGTCATAAGGAAATAGTCTAAATTTCAAACAGCAACAACAAAGTATAAAACATACGTGTTAAATTTACTATTTATGTTTTTAATTTTCAATAACTAATTTATTATTAAGTGGGTGCTTCTTTAGACAAAAAAAAAAAAAAAACTATATTTGCTAAATAGTTAGACTTAGTTCACTGACTTAAGTTTATAGCTATTAACGAACAAATAAGATAATTGTTAAGTGACCTTAGATACCACTATAAAAACTATTTAATTAATAGTTTACTAATATTGAAATTTCAATTGACCCAATATAATCTACACTACTTATATATAAGACTATAGACTAGCCTACAGACTAGACCACAGACTAGCCTATAGGCCAGACTATAGACTAACCTATAGACTAGACTACAGACTAGACTATAGACTAGACTACAGACTAGACTATAGACTAGACTATAGACTAGACTATAGACTAGACTATAGACTAGACTATAGACTAG
>NC_060954.1:7549417-7558319 GCF_022045245.1 Lucilia cuprina
GTTCTAGTTCTGTTCTAGTTCTGTTCTAGTTCTGTTCTAGTTCTGTTCTAGTTCTGTTCTAGTTCTGTTCTAGTTCTGTTCTAGTTCTGTTCTAGTACTGTTCTGGTTTCGGTTCCGTCTGTGCTTTAGCGTGTATGTTTATCCGTTGAGAGTAAGCTCTTATATGTTTGGTGAAACATTAAAATTCTTTGTTAAATTTTCTTTTTGTGTCCTTTGAGGAATGATAACCCCTATAGATATGCTATATTTATACAAGTAGTATTTTGAGTGATTGTCATCAATCATCGTTTGTTATCCTATTTACAACAGAAAACAAGGATTTTGAGAAGAATTTGTTGGCATTGAGCAAAGTGCTTGAAATGAAATCTTAACTAAATATAAACATTTTATATTAAACAGACATGATTTATATGACTAAAACTTGTAATGTTTAAGCAGAGTCTTTACTATTTCTAATAAAATTTTTTTCTTTCTAGATTACGTGGTAAATTCTTTTTGGATACAAATGATGAACCACCATATGGAAAAAATACATTCGGTTCAGCTGCGGGTGAATTTAAGAAAATATCTGCTGCTCTAACATTTTTACCAAGTGTACAAAAGCAACAGCACATTTTGGAAGCACAGCAGCAGGCAAATAGGGACGTGCAGGAAGCAATGACTAACAACAATGTTACAACAGAAAATTTACATGAAATGAATGACACATTGATAGATGTTGCAACAATGACAGCTGCAATAAAACGAAATAGTTTACAAAACAAAGATTTAGCAGCAACAACAACAACAGCAGCAGCAGGAGTGACAACGTCAACAGCAACTATTGCTAGTAAAGTGCCAACTGCTGATGGTTGGAATAGTGTTAGCAGCAGGAGTAAAACTAATGTTGAAACGTGACATTATTAGGAGAAAAATAGTGTTTGAAAATAACAGGAATAAATTCATATAAAAAGGTTAACATAGAATTTAGGAACGTGTTAAACATAAAATGCAGATTTCAGCCATAAACAAGACACGCAGGAAGTATAAAAATGATACAGTAGATACTCGATAATAGGTTTAGTAACAATATTTGAAAAAAAACTCTAAATTATTTATTTGATAAAAAATTTTAAAATATTATTAAACTGTTAGCATAAAGATATTAGAAATATTTCTAAAACGTTTTATCAAGTTTTTACTGTATATTTTCGCTAGGTTTATGTTAACCTGTTTTCTACAAAAGTATTGTTAGTCAAATAAGTTTTTTTTTTCTTTCGATAATAATTTATTGTATGTGATAAAAATATATAAATTGTCCTTAAGGAAATTCCTCAGCTTTATAACATTTATAACATGTATGTAGTTTTATAAGCTCAGTATTAAGTTTTAGTTTTGTAAGATATTGCGAATTAAGTTTTGTGAAAATGTCTAATAAAATGTAATTTTATTGTGTGAAAAAATTTTTGTTAAATGGAAAAATGTTGTATAATTTATTGCTTAGAATAAATTTTTCTAGAGTAAACTATATACTAGACTAGAGTAGACTATAGACTAGGCTATAGACTAGACAATATATTAGATCATTTATTAGACTATAGCATAGATCATGATAACTCCTAGACTGGACTATAGACTGGACTATAGACTGGACTGTAGACTGGACTATAGACTAGACTATTGACTAGACTATGGACTAGACTATAGACTAGACTTTAGACTAGATTATAGACTAGACTATAGACTAGACTATAAACTAGGTTATAGACTAGACTATAGTCTAGACTATGGACTATGCTTTAGAGTATACTACATACTAGACTATAGACTAGGCTAAAGACTAGGATTGACTATAGACTAGACTAAAGATTAGTCTACAGAGTAGGCAATAGACTAGACTAAATACTTGACTATAGACTACACTATAGACTGGACTATAGACTAGACTGTAGAATAGACTATAGACTAGACTATAGACTAGACCATATACTAGACAATAGACTGGACGATAGACTAGGCAATAGACTAGACAATAGACTAGACAATAGACTAGGCAATAGACTAGACAATAGACTAGACAATAGACTAGGCTATAGACTAAGCTACAGACTAGACTATAGACTAGAATATAGTCTAGACTATAGACTAGATTATAGACTAGACTATAGACTAGACTATAGACTAGACTATAGACTAGGCTATAGATTAGACTATAGACCAGACTATAGACTAGACTATAGACTAGGCTATAGATTAGACTATAGACCAGACTATAGACTAGACTATAGACTAGACTATAGACCAGACTATAAACTAGGCTATAGACTAAACTATAGACTAGACTATGGACTATGCTTTAGAGTATACTACATACTATACTATAGACTAGGGTATATACTACTTATACTATAGACTACACTAAAGACTAGGCTTGACTATAGACTAGAATAAAGGTTAGTCTACAGAGTAGGCAATAGACTAGACTAAAGATTAGTCTATAGAGTAGGCAATAGACTAAGGATTAGTCTATAGACTATAGACTAGACTAATGAGCAGACTAAAAATGGACTATAAACTATACTAAAGACTCTAGACTAGACTAAAGACTAAACTGTAGACTATAGGGTAGGAAGAAGACTAGACTTTAGAATAGGCTATAGACTAGGCTATAGACTAGACTAAATACTAGACTTTAGACTATGCTAAGACTGAACTATAGACTAGACTATAGACTAGACATTAAACTGTAGATTATACTATAGACTAGACTAAAGACTATACAATACACTAGACTATAGATTATTCGATATACTAGACCAAATGGTAGGCAATATAATATACTAAAGATTAGTCTATAGACTAGATTATAGTCTAGACTATGGGCGATACTATAGACTAGACTATAGACAATACTATAGACTAGACTATAGACGAGATTGGACTATAGACTGGGGTATTACCGATTAGCCTATAGACTAGACTAGTCTGGATTATGGACTAAAATTTGATTTACTCTCTGTTATCAAATGAAACTAAAAAAATATTTTTTTATTTTAGAAGGAAATTTTTACATTATTAAATTACACCTGCACGTATACGTGTTAATGATTTATTCATATAACAAATATTAAGTATACGCCTACTTTAGAGAGGAATTGTTAAAAGGTTTTTTGAGATTTTAATCCTGGAATATAGTTTTTATGGTTATATTTTTTTCATGTTGCACTGTGTAATAACTCTATACTAAATTATAGTTTAATGTGTTAAATTAAGTAATAAATTATGTAAGTTTCAAGTGCAATCCAAAGTTTATTTCCAATAAATTTCAATTGCAAATTGTGCTTTAATAATATGCATGTTAAAAAGCAATATCATTAGTTTTGCTTTGACATAATAAGCTAAACTTATGTATTCTATACAAATAGTATTGTTGTTAGTAAAATTCTCACTCTTATGCGTGTTGAGTATGTGTTTTTTTCTTATTTTTATTTTTTTTTAAGTCTACAAAAGTGTTTACACATGTTATTGATGGTAATCAATCTATAAATCAATCATTTCTGTTGCCTTCCTTTCTCACTTAAACTTGATCTTTTTAAAGGTTTTGTTTATGTGTGTGTGTGTTTTTCTGCTACTCAAATTACATTTAAAAGAAGACGACCTACTTGAAATCCTTGTAAATATATTTCTGCATAATATTGATGTTAGATATAGAGGTAGCTATGTTTTATGTGTGTTTGTATAATTTTCAAACTATTTACACATACTCAAGTGTCATATCGTTTTCATAGAATAATTTTTCAAATGGCAAAAGCTCTTCAAATGTAAATATCTCACTAATATGTTTTTTTATTTATGAATCTAAATAGAAAAAACTGTTTATAAATATAAAAATAAATATCATAGTTTTTTTCCTGCAAAATATTTCAATTTTATTATTGTTATTACAAGTTGTTATTTATTTTGCTGCTGCCGCTGCTGTTGTTGTTCAACTTATATCCTTTTGACATGCATTGCTAATTTTAACAAGTATTGACAGTGATGTGCCGCTATAGACAACACAAATACACACACATATACAATTGCTTATGTATATACTTTTTTCTTTTACCAACATAAATTTCTATAAAACAGTTTTCTATATAAAAGTGTCAGTAGTGTTTAGCCAGGACATTTATTGTGTTTTATAAATAAATTTACATACAAATGTATGCGACAAATTATAATTGATATTTCAGTTTCCTTTTAAAGCAAATTTGCTTTTTATTTTTATAAAAATATTAGTTTCATTGTTTTCCTGTCTAATTATAACTGTTGTTTAGTTTACGTGTTTTACTTAATATATTGTTTTTTTATTACTTTTGTTATTAACAAAAGGTAACAAATTAATTTATATTGATTATTGTACATTAAAAGTGCTCGTAAATAAATTACTAATAGCAATAAAGCAAAGAAAAAAAGCTTTTATTTATTATCTAAAATGTTGCCACTTGTAAGTGTTAACGGAAATGTTGAAAAAGAAAATATTGCATATTTTTGGGCTGACCTTTAAATAACTGTGTAGGTGAAACTTCGCTATGTTTGGGCAAAAACAAAGTTGAAATTTATTAACAATACTCGCCACTAGACTAAAGAATTAATATTGCATATCTTAAGGCTGACCTTTTTATAAATAACATTAATGTGTTAGGATTTTTATTCAAAAACTATGCCAAAACCTTCAACCAGCTTAAAGACTTTAAAATCTAAAACACTTAACAACTGTTTATATTTTTTACAAAATCTAAAACAAAATATTCCCAGCCCTGTTTAAACCATTAAAATTATAACAAAATCTCTAACATCTTAATCCTTTTATCTGTTATCATTGTTTATTACACAACTAATTAAAAATATAATAAATATATATAGAATTCCATAGCCTATTTAAAAGCTCTTAAAAATAAACAAATATTTAGCATATTTTAGGGTATAACATACAAATTTAATAAAACAAAAATCTAATATAGACTTTAAATATTCTTCTCTTTGCAACTAATGTTCAATATTTGTTTCACAACATATGCACATTCTTCTTTTTTTTCTTGTTGTAACTAAACATAACGGTTCGTTAGTTTCAAATAAAATAAAATTTGATTACAACAACATTGTCTAAGAAAGGAAAAAACAGAACAATAATTATATTATGTCCTTGCCAAACTTTTTAACAATAACACAAGGCTAAACGACCATATACTTTCTTGAGTAAAGCAGAACTATAAGTTTGTGTTAGAATTAACAAAACAAGAAGTCTAAATTTTAAAGAGGGTATTATAAAGCTGGACTATAGATTAAACTGCAGGCTAAACTATAGACTAGAAACTAGACTAGGTGTGGTCTATAAACTGGACTATATCATGCAAGAATAAGGACTGAAATAAAGACTACACTATAGTCTGGTCCATAGACTAGACTATAGGCTAGATATAATACTATAAGTTAGACTGAGGTTTACTATGTAGGCTATAGACTGGAGCACAGGCTGGACTAAGACCGAATCTAGTGTGGAATATGTACTAGATATTTTAGTTATAAAATTGTAAGGTGAATAAAATAAGGCTTTCCCATAGATAAGACTATATGCAGGACTATAAACTGTAGGCTAGACTATAGACTAAAAACTAGGCTGTATATAATACCGTAAGCTGGACTAAGGAATCCTCCATAGACTGGAGCATAGTTTGGACCAATATGGAGTAGACTACAAACTTGTTAGTTAGTTAGTTAGTAAATTAGTTAGTTAGTTATCGGTAAAATATAAAGACTAGAATAAAGACTAGACTATAGACTAGACTATAGACTAGACTATAGACTATAGACTAGACTATAGACTAGACTATAGACTAGACTATAGACTAGACTATAGACTTAACTATAGACTTAACTGTAGACTAGACTATAGGCTAGACTATAGTCTAGTCTATAGACTATAGACTAGACTATAGACTAGACTATAGACTAGACTATAGACTAGACTATAGACTAGAGTATAGACTAGACTATAGACTAGACTATAGACTAGACTATAGACTAGACTATAGACTAGACTATAGACTAGACTATAGACTAGACTATAGACTAGACTATAGACTAGACTATAGACTAGACTATAGACTAGACTATAGACTAGACTATAGACTAGACTATAGACTAGACTATAGACTAGACTATAGACTAGACTATAGACTAGACTATAGACTAGACTATAGACTAGACTATAGACTAGACTATAGACTAGACTATAGACTAGACTATAGACTAGACTATAGACTAGACTATAGACTAGACTATAGACTAGACTATAGACTAGACTATAGACTAGACTATAGACTAGACTATAGACTAGACTATAGACTAGACTATAGACTAGACTATAGACTAGACTAGACTATAGACTAGACTATAGACTAGACTATAGACTAGACTATAGACTAGACTATAGACTAGACTATAGACTAGACTATAGACTATAGACTAGACTATAGACTAGACTATAGACTAGACTATAGACTAGACTATAGACTAGACTATAGACTAGACTATAGACTAGACTATAGACTAGACTATAGACTAGACTATAGACTAGACTATAGACTAGACTATAGACTAGACTATAGACTAGACTATAGACTAGACTATAGACTATAGACTAGACTATAGACTATATAGACTAGACTATAGACTAGACTATAGACTAGACTATAGACTAGACTATAGACTAGACTATAGACTAGACTATAGACTAGACTATAGACTAGACTATAGACTAGACTATAGACTAGACTATAGACTAGACTATAGACTAGACTATAGACTAGACTATAGACTAGACTATAGACTAGACTAGACTAGACTAGACTATAGACTAGACTAGACTAGACTAGACTAGACTAGACTAGACTAGACTAGACTATAGACTATAGACTAGACTATAGACTAGACTATAGACTAGACTAGACTATAGACTAGACTATAGACTAGACTATAGACTAGACTATAGACTAGACTATAGACTAGACTATAGACTAGACTATAGACTAGACTATAGACTAGACTATAGACTAGACTATAGACTAGACTATAGACTAGACTATAGACTAGACTATAGACTAGACCATAGACTAAACTATAGACTAGACTATGAACTAGACTAGACTTTAGACTAGACTAGACTAGACTAGACTTTAGACTAGACTAGACTTTAGACTAGACTAGACTTTAGACTAGACTATAGACTAGACTATAGACTAGACTTTAGACTAGACTATAGACTAGACTATAGATTAGACTATAAACTAGACTATAGAGTAGACAATAAACAAAACTATAGACTAGACTATAGACTATACTATAGACTAGACTATAGATCTGGACTTTAATCTGTACTCTAGATCACTCTATAATCTTTTCTATGGACTAGACTATAATTTGTACTATAAGAAGCCTTATAATCAAGACTAGAAATTAAGCTACAGTAGGGATTATAGACAAGATTACTAACTAGACTACTTATACAGACAAGATTGAACTATAAACTATATTTTACGAGAGTTTAAAGATAGAGAAAGTAGGAATTTGTCTTAAAAACATTTCATGCCATTTTTCATTCATTCTATATCTTGTCATACTCATATTCACGTTATCTTTCCTAGTATAATACACTCTATTAACCTTTGACCTTTCTTTATCACATCTTTATTTATAGGTATTTCAAATTAAAAACAGAGATAACAAAACGTCCTTGTATCCTTCAAGATTTTAGCATAAAATTTTCGTTAACGTTTATATTCATAAAATTTTTAACAAATTCTATGGAAATATACTTAAAAGATTTTATACAAACAACTAAGTACAAGGCCTTGCGCAATATTTCAATTGCTGTCATTATTTTGTAAATGTTTTTCATAATTTCGTTATAATTGAATATTAATCAGATTAGTATTAGTACTTAGAAATATATATATTTGAAATTCCGCTGAAAAAATCCTTGCCATGTGTCACCTAATAAGCTAAAATTGTTGTTGTTTTTAGGATTTACACTTTAAAAACATTACCTGGCTATTTTCGTGCTAATGAAATATGACACGCCAAAAATATTGAAACTGTAAATACTTAAAATGTATGAATGTGTGGAAATAGCAAAAAATAAACTCTTATATACACAAACAACAAACACACACACATACATTCAGTCATAATTTAAAGCTTTTGAAATAAATAATATTATTTAATTTAATGTTAAGGACATATGATATATTAGGCTTGGTATGGACTCTTTTTAATTGTGTTGTTTTGCTTTTGTAAATCTTGTCAAAATACAAAAAGCAGGGGTGGGTTCGATGAGAGTGTTAAAACAACTATAGCTGGGACTATGAATTAGACTTAAAAAAGACTAGTATATACAGTAGACTATAGACTAGGCTATGAGCTAGAATAAAGATTAGACTATAAACTATACTATAGACTAGACCACACTATAGACTAGACTATAAAATAGACTATATTATAGAATATAGATATAGTGTTATCTTGTCTATTAATTATAGACTATTGACTAGACAGAATGCTAGACTATAGACTATACCATAGGCTAGACTATAGACTATACCATAGGCTAGACTATAGCCTTGATTATGAACTAAATTATAGACTGGACTGTGGACTAGACTATAGACTATTAACTATAGTCTATAGACTAGGCTATAGACTAGACTATAGACTAGGCTATAGACTAGACTATAGACTAGACTATAGACTAGACTATAGACTAGACTATAGGCTAGACTATAAACTAGACTATAGACAAGACTAAAGACTAGACTATAGACTAGACTATAGACTAGACTATAGACTAGACTATAGACTAGACTATAGACTAGACTATAGA
>NC_060954.1:7558419-7562211 GCF_022045245.1 Lucilia cuprina
CTAGTCTATAGTCTAGTCTATAGTCTAGTCTATAGTCTAGTCTATAGTCTAGTCTATAGTCTAGTCTATAGTATAGTCTACAGTCTAGTCTATATTCTAGTCTATAGTCTAGTCTATAATCTAGTCTATAGTCTAGTCTATAGTATAGTCTATAGTATAGTCTACAGTCTAGTCTGTAGTCTATTCGATAGTCTATTCTATAGTCTAGCCTATAGTTTAGTCTATAGTCTAGTCTGTAGTCTAGTCTATAGTCTATTCTATAGACTAGTCTGGTAGATAATCCTTTCTATAATATAGTCTATAGTTTATTCTTGTTAAAACCTTAATTAATATTACCACACATTATTTCGACACCCTGTTAAAACAAAATAATCAATTCATTAAAATAAAAAAAAAAAAACACAATTTTCTTTAAGATCAAAGACAATAGGTTTTTGTTTTATTTTCTCTTAAAATCTCTCAAAAAGCCACTTAAAGCATCATTATTATGTATTGTTTTGCTCTCACAACATTTTGTTTACATCCTTAAAAAAATCCTAAAACAAAGAATTCTGTGACTGTCCCTCTGTCGTTTTCTTCGTCCGTCAGACACTCTTTTTGTTGTAACTATTGTGGTTGTTTTATTAAGCTTTAAAAATTAAATTTTCTACCACATTATCCTTTACATAAAAATCTATATACACTATAAAAACCGTAGCAAACAATTTATATACATATAAACTATTTAATACAGACATATAAAACCTAAGTATATAGCAACACATTTTGACCTTTGTCCTTTAGCTGGTTACCCACAGAAATTCAAAGATGTAGCAGTCAGTCACTACCTTTAAGTTTATTTATTCTGCTAAAGGTACAAGTATTATTGTTTTTGCTCTTTTAGCCTTTTTCTTTCCTCTGTATTGTCCCGCTCTGTTGGCTGGCAGCTATAACAGGCCACCTTTAACATCCTTTTAGTAGTTTATTTTTTGTATTTTGTTGATGGTAGTAAATGTTTTCATGCTGCCACTATTGCTGCTGCTGCCGTTGCTACTATTTGTTTTCATTTTGTTTAAGTTTGTTTTTTAAGACGATGCTTTCAGTTTAGGTCTTTTTTTTTTTGTTTCAGGGGAATAAATGATGCTTATCTCTTTTATTTATGGCTGTTGACTAAAATTAAATTAAAGTAGTACTTTTTGTTCGTCTCAATGATATTTTTTATGGATAAGAAAAACATAATCGATATTAAGTAACGGAATTTTTATCAGGTGAAAAAATTTATTGGAAAATATTGAAATTTAAAGAAATATATTTCTTAAAAGCTGTAGAATATAATATATGCTAGAACATGGACAAGACTAGAAACCAGGCTATAGACGAGAACATAAACTATACCATAGTCATAGACTAAAATAGAATAGACTAGTAATGGATTCGAGTATACGTTATTGTAGATTACTATACTAGACTATAGACTAGACTATAGACTAGACTATAGCCTAGACTATAGACTAGACTATAGACTAGACTATAGACTAGACTATAGACTAGACTATAGACTAGACTATAGACTAGACTATAGACTAGACTATAGACTAGACTATAGACTAGACTATAGTCTAGACTATAGACTAGACTATAGACTAGACTATCTACTAGACTATAGACTAGACTATAGACTAGACTATAGACTAGACTATAGACTAGACTATAGACTAGACTATAGACTAGACTATAGACTAGACTATAGACTAGACTATAGACTAGACTATAGACTAGACTATAGACTAGACTATAGACTAGACTATAGACTAGACTATAGACTAGACTATAGACTAGACTATAGACTAGACTATAGACTAGACTATAGACTCTAGACTATAGACTAGACTAGGCTATAAACCAGACTATATACCAGATTATAAAGTAGACTATAGACTATACTATTGGCTAGACAATAGATTATACTTAAGACTAGATTATAGACTATACCACAGATTGGACTTTCGACTAAACTATAGACTCTAGTCTAGAGAAGGCTATAGTCTTTACTTGAGGCTAGACTATTGAATAGATTGTAGATTAGGCTATATACCAGACTATAGACTAGATTATATACTAGGCTATAAACTAGACTATATACTAGACTATAAAGTAGACTATAGACTATACTATAGGCTAGACCATAGTATAGGCTGTAGTCTAGACTATATTCTAGACTACTATAGACTTGTAGTCGAAACTATAATAAATACTACTAGATGACCAAAAATACTGCAACTTATATAACAATTTATATTCTTTGTTTAATAAAATTTAAAGAAAAAATAAGTTTTTCTCAAAATTACCAAATTTTACAATATTTTTACCAACATTTTGCTAAAATGCATAATTTATAGTATAACGAAACTATACATTGTATTATATTAAAAAAAAAATAGTAATTTAAGACATATACAATTTATGTAGATAAATCAGCGAAACTTTCTTTTAGTGGTTGGGTGGATTTCTTTGTTCTTTATCTAAGGTTTAAAATCAACTAAAAAAAACAAAGCAAAAACTATACATATACATGTATGTGGGTCTTATATGCCACAGGAAAATTATTTACAACATTTTATAGCTAAAAAACAAAAATATTAAATTCCTGGTGCCTTTATTTATTTCATTGTTTTATGAATTTATATAAAATATAAAAAACAATGTGTCTGTTTTAAGCCAAATGGCAAACGGCCACTGTTTTTTGCTTTTCTTCTTATAATTTCTTACTTCTTTTTAGGCTACCAAAAGTCTGCTTTTGTAAGAAACAATTTAGGAAAATTTAGTTTTTTTTTTTTGATAATTTTTGGTAATTTCTTTTTAAAATGGTGTTATATGTTGTAGAGGCTTTAGGAAAACAAAAACCTTTGCTATGGGCCACCAATAAAGTCAAGGTTATTTACAAGTTGGCTAGAAAAAAGTTACAAATAATATGAGCCATATTTCAATTACCTTAAAAACACGAAGGTAAAAAAATTACAAAACATTATAAAAAAGATCATAAATCATAATTTTCTTCAAAAACATCTAAAAATAAGTGTCTTAAATAAGACAAAAAAAGAAATTTGTTTTCATCATAAGATCTGTGTTAGTCGAATCGACAATTTTCCATCGATTTAGGGAAATATAACTTATCGTTTTTAATTAGGATGCTGCTGTTTTGTTTCTCATAGTTAATTGAAAAACATGTGGAGCGTATGATTAATATTTAATTAATTTTAATAACACATACGTACAGCTTGTAGCATATATAAATAATTAATTTTAAAAGTAATTTTATAGATCTCATAACAGCCGAAAGCTTTTTCATCAAAATCTTCCTTCAATTTAACAAAACTTTTTTATTTCTATATTGCCTACACAAAGTCTTTAAAACTTGAATGGTTTTATAAATTCTATAACCGGCGCCCCTCTAAATTTGTCCCTTAAAAAACTTTCTGCCTTAAAGACTTTAGATTTTATTATTTCGTTTTACCAAATAAAATAAAACAAAATATAAAAAAAATCTCATGAGCTATAAAAATTGTTAAACATGTTAAGCTGAAGCAAAAAAAAAATCCCAAAAGAATTTACATTATTTTATGTGCTGTTATAGAGCTTTTGCTTTAAATATACATTACATGGCTATACAATAGAAAAAGAACTTAAAAGGAATTTCTTAACTTCTCTGTTCTAGTTCTGTTCTAGTTCTGTTCTAGTTCTGTTCTAGTTCTGTTCTAGTTCTGTTCTAGTTCTATTCTAGTTCTGTTCTAGTTCTGTTCTAGTTCTGTTCTA